>NC_088929.1:7500000-7537500 GCF_038396675.1 Hydra vulgaris | reverse complement strand
TGCAAGTGAAGATATAGAAAAATTGATAATAAAAAATAAATAAAGAACGCGGATACTTAAAGAAGACGAATAGGTCTTGTCACAGAGAACCGTTGATGAGGAACTTAAAACTTAAAAGTTATACTAAGTATAAAATTTGATATACAAATAAATGAAATCGTTAAGATTAAAAAATCTTTTACAACTACAAAACATAAGTAAAAAAAAAATATACAAGTATTTGATGCCATAAATAAAAAGAAAGCAGACACTCGCAGAAAAAGAAAGCAGACACTCGGATAAAAAGAAAGCAGACACTCGCAGAAAGCAGACACTCGCAGTCTTCATCGAGAACCGCTTGTAAATCTCATAAAAATCAAATGCATACATGCATGGTCAAGTGTATAAAGCACAAGAAAAATTTAAGAGCATTCATATATATATTCAGTTACATCACTGCATAAAAAATAAAAATGTAAGTTAACCAGTGTTTAAAAATACAAATATATTACAACAATAGATAAAATGATTTCCTTAAGCTTGTTTTCGAATGAGAGGTAACTCCATTCCAAAGAAAAATCAAAATGTTTTAAAACTTTTTTATCCCAAAGAGAAGCTCCAAGAAACAAAATGATTGATTTTCCAAAATTAATTTGAAAAAATGATTGACGAATTAAATAATCATTGCTTAAATTGAATTTATTTTTATTTTTTAAGATATCTAAGCGTTGGAAAGAAACTGGGTTGGACTTTTACATTTGTACATAAAGCAAAGAATATTAAAAATATTTAGCAGATATGTATCAAGAATTTTTCTTTTAAATAAGAGAGGGTTGGCATGAATAAATCTATCTTTAAAATTAATAAGACGAGCAACATGCTTTTGTTGACAATAAAGGGGCCTAAGTTTGGATTTATTTGCTCAATATTTGCATAGTTTAAATGACAATGGATAGGGGAGAAACATAATTGATTTAAATTACGTTTATTTTAAACATTTCTAGTTTTATACAATATTCCTTTACTTTTAGCAACTTTATTACAAAAGAATTCTATGTGATATTTCCAATTAAGGTTTTGGTTGATAAAGGTACCCAAAAAGTTAATTACTCATTTTATTAGAATTTTGTCAATAAAAAGTAATTGTAAATTGCAAGGCAAAAGTTATTTTTTTGAAGCTGGATGAAAAATTATCCAACTAGTTTTTTCAACATTAAGTGAAAGCTTGTTTATTTTAAACAATTCAGAAGTTTTTGTTAATTCGATAATCATATTTTGAAATAATGATGAAATATTGTTATCAGATAAAAAGAGGTTAGTGTCATCTGCATGACAGCAACATGACAGCAATCAAAATCGAAGCTTTATGCAAATCATTGATGTAAATGAGAAAGAGAACGGGCCCATGTATAGAACCCTGGGGAACACCACAAGTAATGTTTAATAGGTTTGATGGGTCAGCTAAATTACTATAAACTAACTGTTTACGGTTGCTTAAATAGCTTTTAAGTAACAGTAAACATTTCCTTATATTTCCATAGTATTCAAGTTTTTTTAGGAGTAATTTTTGATCAATTGTATCAAAAACTTTTGATAAATTTATGAAAACCAACGTGAATTGAGATTTTTCAAAAGATTCAAAAATATTTATGCGAATATGCAAATAATGTGGATTATTCCATGTTTTGTTGAGTTATTTTTTTTGAATCCGCATTGATTAACATATAGTATATTATTTTAAGAAAGGTGATTATAAATTACGCTATATAAAATTCTCTCTAAAACTTTAGAGAAAACAGACAAAACAGAAATCGGGCGATAATTAGAAACATTGGTTGCATCAACAGCTTTGAAAATTGGAGTCAATTTAGCTTTTTTTAGAAAATGAGGAAAAACGCCCTGTTTTATTAAACAATGTAAAACTTTAAATAGTACACCTTTTAGGGGTTTATAAGACTCGATGACAGCATTACCATTTATACTATCATAGCCAACTGATTTATTACACTTAAGTATCTTAAAAGATTGCTCAAAATCTTTGTAAGATAATTCATACGATGTTAAGACCAAATTAATCAAAAAATCATACTCATCTATTTTATAAGTCACAAAAAGAATTATATTAGCTAGATTAGAGCCAACAGGAACAAAAAACTTCTTTAACTCACTATTTATTACAGTTGGAGAAAAGAAAAATTCATCATTAGTTTTTATAGTTTTGAGCAGTGAGTACGGTTTTACTTTTTGCATGCTAGTAAGTTCTCTAAAAATTTCCCATGTGCGTTTACAATTATGTTTGTATATCTCAAGTAAATTTGAATAGTACAATTTTTTAAAATTTTTTTTTGTCTTTAAAAATTTTGGCATAATTTTTATAAATAATTTTACTTTCGTTTGTTTTGTTTTTTAAGTATTTGATTTATAATTTTTGCCTAATTTTAGAGAACTTTCTAAGATCTTTTGTGATCCATAGTGACATTAAACTCTTGGTTTTTTTTATTAAATTTACATTGCGGAAAGTTCAAGTCATATATCTCATTAAGAGTTTTAAAAAAAGCGTCATAAATTTGATTTGCGTCTGTAGATACTTTAATTTGATTCCAATGAAGTAGAGATAACTGCTCTTTAAAAGATTTTAAATTTGCTGAGGTAAAAAGCGTTTTGAAAAACTTATTTTCTGCTGGAATATTTTTTCTGCGGAAATGTTAACCAAGATAAAAATTGGGAAGTGATTTGAGTTGTCGCCTAAAATTATACCATTTTTTAAAGATTTTCTTTAAGAAGTTACTCTTGTTGGCTAATTAATTAAAGGTATTGCCCCATGTTCAAATTCATCATTGTTAAACTTATTAATTCCATAATTGGTGTGGTATTGAAAACTATCCACATAATATCATCTAATAATTTTTTTTCTAGACTGGTTTTTATTTATAAATATATTAAAATTTCCAATTTGACCCAAAGGTGGGCGATAGCAACAACTTAAAATTAAATTTTTGTGTTTTGTGGTTATGACTTCAATTGGTAAAACCTCTTTGTCGTTATCAGAACTACTCATGTCAGGCCTCATAATATACCTTACACATTCTTTAATGTAAATTATTAAACAACTGCCTCGCTTTTTTTTTTTACGCTCCAAAAAAATTTTATTAAAATCTGGGAAAAAGTTATTTTCGTTAGAATATATGTCAACAGAGCTACACCAAGTTTCCAACATGCAAAATAAGCTAAAAAAAAACTAAGTTGTTCTATCATATTTATACAAAAACTTTCAAAATATGTTGATATGCACTTATATTATTATGCAAAATGTTTAAGTTTTTGGGATTAAGAAATTCTTTTATTTCATGAAATAATAAGAAGAGCAGTTGCTAAGTAAAGTACCGGCTCCGATAAAATAATTTAAATACAAATCCCATTCACGGTTTTGTAAAAAGTCATCAGTTTGAAAGAAATCAAAAGAGTTTAGTTCAAAATTGTTCAAATTATTCGGATCCATTTTTATTTTTAGATTATACCCTAGTAAATAAAAGAAATTTTTTTAAAAATCACGCGTTATTAGTGTGTTATAAATAACTTTAGCATATTTACCTTTTTGCCTTAGTTCTTTAGCATCTGTAAACAACTTTTTTAGCAACTCGCTCGTTTGTTCGCCAAAATCTTTGTTTACAAAAAACTTTTGATTCCAAAGTTTCATTTTTATGTATTTGTCTTGGATAGCTAACTTGTCTTTACAACTTAAAAATTTTACAACAACGGTACCGAGTTTGTTATTAATTTTTTCTTTTTTCCGACTCGATGTGCTTGTTCAATAATAAAGTTTTCTTGAAGTTCAAGTTTGGATTTAAGTTTATCTTGGAATTTTTTTTCACAATCTTTCCAATATTAAAAAATTTTATTCATTTTTGGCTTCACCGTTTGTTTGTAGGACGTCTTCTTGACTCATCTCCAACACACTTTTAAGTTGCTCAACATGGTTTTCCGCGATTTTACGAACACTGTCTGTGTTCATTTTTACTTCGACTTTAGGAATATTGCATGTTCGAGTGTCATTTCAGTACCGTATATGTTTTACGTTACGCGGAACACAGTTAACTTCTACAACTTGTTTAGAAATATTTCCGGTTAGTTTTGTTTAGTATGGGACTTTGCATTTCGTGTTTCAACTATACTTTATCACCATTTCTAAATATTTCGTTTATATCAGCTTTTGCCGGAAGATTATCCTTTCGTAATCCGTTCACATAAATTCGATATCTGTATATTATCTCTATCGGGCTTGCATAGTTCTTTTGGGTGAGACAATGTACCAATATACAGCCTCCGTTATTGAATTTTTGATCTTTCTGCAATTCTCTTATTTGTACGATGGCTTTTTCCACAATTCTATTTTCCTCGGGATAATAAGCAGCTCAAGACCTAATGCGCATCAAGAAACCAAACCATCAAGAAAAGTTCTTAAATCCTCAGTTTTAAAAGTTGCTTTGTTATCTGTCAAAATTTCAGATGGTGCTTGTTGCTCACAAAATATAGTGCAGAGTATTCGAGTGGTGGCAATATTTCCGTATGAACTCGAAAGTTTGCGCCACAGTGCGTATCTTGAAGGTCCACAATCAATTAAAGTTGGAAATTTTTCTTTGCTAATATGCGTGATATCCATGGCCACTCTTTCCCAATTTTCTTTAGCACTCTATTTCTCCTTTCACCCGTTGTATAGGTGCTAGTTCTATTGACTGACATGGTTTGCAATTTTTAATTACATCTTAAACGTCATTTTCGGTGGCGGTTGAAATTACCTTCCGAACAAAGTTTATCGTTTGATTCACTCTAAAGTGTCATGTTCTTATGTGTATGCTATAAAATGTTTTAGCCTATGCAACTACTATTCCAAAAGAATTATTCAAATGCTCAACCTCTTTCAATTTATGCAACCATTTGCTTCGAACTCTTGCTAATGCGTCGGCTAAATTATCTTTTAAAGGAACATTAAGAAGGAACATTAAGTTTTACATTAACAATAAGACCATATTTTTCAATGAAGTATTGCAGAACGCTTAGTGTTCTTTGAACCAACATTTTGCCCATTACTTTTGATTTCAATTTTGACTTACAAGTAAGAGGGTCAGAGACCCATTGGAACACTGTAACGTAATCTGTGAAAATAGTCACATTCTTTAGTTTCGACGTCAAAGCCATATTTATTCCTCGGATTACAGTTCCGCTATGATTATGTGATTGTCAGAAATTTCTTTTCTTAGCCATGTAGCATTTTCTGCAGTGGTAAAATAATGCTTGGAGGGCATACAATATTAGCATTACTAAAGTTAGGTACTTTTCCAATGCTCCAAGATTGTGTAATAAAAAAGATTTCGATAGAACACTGTCCTTAGATGTTTTTGAGTGAGAAAATAAATCCTTGTTTGATGTTAATGATTGAGAAGAAGTTGTTGATTGAAAAGAAGATATTGCTGTTTGAGAAGAAAAACTATTTGATTGTAGAACACAAAATGTATTTCGCAATACTACGCTGACAGTTTTTAAGTCTGGATTTTTTTATGAAAGAATTTAAGGATAGAATAAGGCTTTTTATTTGTATTTTTAACTTCTACACTGGGTACAATTGCAGTAACTTGATCAATGTTGGTCTGTTTTGTGTTTAAAAATTTATTCGGTGATAAGACTGGCAGAAATTTTTTTGAAACTGATGTTTTTGATTTTATGGAAAATTTACGTTTTTTAGGAATAAAAATCAATGGAACATAGTGGTTATGCTGAAATGTACTAGACTAAAAATTCCAATCATAACAAAATAAAATATAAAAAGGTGAAAAAAATTTAATGTTAGTACGTGGGGAGATCTCTTAAATGAAAAAATACTTTATATTTTTCAATACAAAAATCTGGGTAACAGGAAACAATATTACATGAAAGAACCGTTGATAAACCAGCAAACATAAAAAACCAGCCCATTTTTCAGTGCTCTCACAATTTGCAATTGCTTCAGCTTTAATTATGTTACTAGTTTCAAAGCTAGAATCTAATGCAGAATGAGATACTGACATGCACAATAAACTTTTGAGAATAATATTCAAAAAGTGAGAATTATTTTTAGAAAATATTTTAGAAAATAAAGTATGCTCACAGTAAAAATCAGCATGTATGTAAATTTCAAGGGATGTTAAAACTCTCAACACATCTATCAGTGTATTGTCAGCAACAAAAAATAATGGCGGAGAGCTGTACATACAACTTACAAATGCTTTAAACCTTAAAACAAAAATATAAAAATATATTTATTTCATGGTTTTAAGAACTTAACTTCTTTTATCAATAAAGGTATACTCCATTCAATCAACAAAGTATTTCTTTTAAGTTATGATGTAAGTATTAAAAACCTACATGTCAAAATAGTTTGTTGAAGATAACGCATATTAAATCTTAATTAGTCAAAAAGAAATTTTTTTTAGATTAGATTAATCGATATTAACACCAAATATTTTTACCAAAAAGGTATTAATTTTTATATTAAAACATATTAACTTATTGTATTAAAATATCTTAAGATAATCAAAAAAACATATCCGAAAGCAATACAATGCTTTTTATTGTCTTTTAAGTGAGACGGTATACAAACTTCTACACTAACATTTCTTCTTAACGTGCAATTAACAAAACGACTTAAAAGATCTTCATTACTAAATTCATTTAATGAGTTTAGCCAATAAGGTTTCATAAAATATATTTAAACTGACAAGATTGTCAGTTTTAAATCTTTTTAAAACATCTTTAATTAAGTTATAAGCCGTGCTTAGACAATATTACTCAAAAACCCTCTATCACGATTTAAAGGAAACACATTGTTGATAGAACGGAGTATACTTGCAACCAACCAAATAACTGCAGCAAAGGCTGCAATGTACAGTTTACCTTTTGATTTTAAAAAAAGTTTTATTTATAAACAAATCAGATTGCTGCTTTTAATAGCGTAAACCAATTACTTTATCCAATTTTCTCATATCGTGCAAAGTATAATTTACATCACAATGTTTTATATAATAATTTTTTCATATCCTGCTAAGTATAGTTTACATTAACAATTTATATAAAACAACTTTCAAAATCTCTGAAAAGCACAGTTTTTACTGTAAACTTAATTCTTCTAATATTTCTAACCAAATATAACAAATATATAAAGATATGGCAACTAGTGTTAGACGGAAAAATATTAATATTTATAATTATTTTTTTACCCCGTCATTTGCAGCACTTAACAGGGTTTAAATGCGCCTCTGGTCACAGCCCTTTGTTAAACTAACCACTCTTCTTTTTAAAGAAGTAACCCCCCACAGACTGGAAGTGACCTACTAACTTACCAAAAACAGAAAATACTACTCTTTCTGTACAACTTTTTCGGAATTGCATCAACTCAATTCTCTCTGGACCGCATCAACTTACCACCAACCTTGTACACACGTAATTTTAGCATCAAAAGTTACTAACTCTGGAGCATTCTAAGCCTTATTTCGATTTCTTTACAAAAGTTTTTTATTTATAGTTGTCTTTGAACATCCCGCGTCTATCAAAGCTGTTGCTAACATACCATTAACTTTTCGACAATGCGCTAATTCCATTATCGTTCAGGATCGAGGTAGCGCACATTCCTCACTCCTACATTTGTAAATAAGCAGTTCTTGTTAGAAGAATTGTAAAAGTAAAAAGTTCACCTTCCTAAGAAAAAGTCTTTTTACGCGCCTATATATTTATATATATAAACTAACGATACTTAATTTAACTTTTACTACTGTAAAAGTTACTACAAAAGTTTCTTTGAATAATTGTATAATAATCATATTCATACTTTAAAACTTCAATAATGGAATGAAGCTGGAATATTATACTACAAAAATCAGTGAACTTTTATATTTTTTTATATTACCAGTTCTCTGTTTAACTTATATTAAAAATACCTTTTTCAAAGAAAAAATGTTTTTTTATCACTTTTTTTGTCCAAGTAAACAATTTTTGTTGTTGTTGTTGTTGTTAATATTATAGTTTGATATACTACTTAAAACTGCTTAGGTTAAACAGATACAAGCAAATTTCAAAACTAATCTCGAAAAAAATGACTTTCATACTTCTTCAAAATATCTTTTGCTCTTTAAAAACATCTTTATCAAGTTTAATGGTTACACAAGTTTGGAAATGCTAGTTACTATAAACAAAACTCTGAAAGATCTAGTAAGATCAAAACTGCAAAATTTGTTGGAAAGTTGTGAAAACTTGTTTGCTCAGAAATGTTTAACCGATCAAGATGTATCTTGTATACACAATTGCCTTCAAAATCTTAAGAATGCTAAAGACAATAAACTTTTGTGCAAACATTTTTGCAAAGAAGAAATAGAAAAATACTATAACACATTTTTGATCAAAATAGTTCGATTTTTTGAGAACTTGAAGAATGAAATCAAATCTCTTTTAGAAAATAAAAATTTTAAAGAAATGGAACAAACCTATATGCAAATGCAATTAGTACGCCAAAATTGTAATGTTGAGCAAAACACTTCCGACTTGTACCACTTAACAGTTGAAAGCATCAAAATTTCTGTACAGAACTTGATTGATGACACTAAAAAACTATCTGAAGACATGAGCGACGGTATTTTTGACTATAATATCTTATTTTCTAATCTTAACTGTCTTAAAGATACAACGTGGGTAAATGAAATTTACGTACATGAAAATTACGAAGATTTAATACAAGTTGTTCAAAGCAAATTAGTCAGCAAGGCACTTAATCTTTATGAGAGCATATATTCAACCAATTTAGAACTTGCTAGCTATTCAAACCTAGAAAAAATTGATAAAGTGCTTCAACAGTTGGACGAATTAAAAAAATTTCAGAGTTTTGTTCCAGCCCTTCATACAAAAGTTGATCAAGCATTCGAATATGTTGAAAAACTGGTTGAAGAAAGTCTTGCTGAAATCAAGAGCATGTTTTGTTTGGAAAAACAGAGCGTGAAAAAAAAAAAAAATAAGCTTATGGTTTTCAAAATAGAATGTCTAAGAAGGCAGTCAAATATTTTATATTTAGAACTCAGTTCAATAGAACAGGTTGAGGAGGAAATTATTAACATCACAAATAAAATTATAGACATGGAAAAAAACATTGAACAACTTAAAATCCAGCAAAACCAGTATGCAAGTGTTCTATTCGAAGTCAATCCCAAGGACAGTGTATCTAATAATTTAAAAGAACTTTTAATTTCAAACAATTTCACAAGCATTTACCAACTTCTTTGTATGTATAATGAAAACAAAAGTAAAGTAAGCAATTTCGAAATTTTTCTTGATCAAAATAAGCATCAAAAAGATTGTTTTGAAATGATTAAATTACAGCTTAATGAATTAACTAGTAAAGGTCTAACATTTAAGGAACTTAATAAGTATATTGAAAAAGCAAAGGACAAAAACATTACAAGTTTAAACAGCAAAATTACAGAGCTTGAAAACAAAATTAATTATGCCGAACTAAATGGTCTTGAATATATTTTCAAAAATATTCACTACACAACAGCAGAAAATGGGTTAAACTACTTAGATTTGTGTCTTTCCTCAAAATTTTTCAACAAGAAAGCAACTTGTTATAAAACAGAAGCTGAAAAATTTTTAACCATGTACAAAGAGTTTATTGTATCTGAAATGATTATTTCCCTAAAACAAATTCAAACACTAACTGCGGATAACTCTTTCTTAGCACATAATTTAGCACAGAAAATTAAGTTTAAACTTGATGAATGCGTCACAATTCAAAGTTCTAAATTATTAAACAATTTAATGCAATGCCAGCGCATTAAAAAAGATATGGCTGATGTATTGTTAAAATATCATACAAGTTTAAATCAACCTGGTGATGAAAGTTTGAAAACTGAAATATTTCAAGCTTTTATCCAATTTGAAGAATATTCTGAAAACGTCAGTTATTATCAATTTTATAATAGTTATATAAAAAATGAAGAAATAAAGTTTAATGATTTTGAAAATAAAATTTTGAAATTTATTCAAAGCAATATGTACATTCTTGCGGCTCGGAAACTTGCTGAAATAGATGAAAAAGTATTAAAACCTAATACAATTAATAAAATAAAACTCACCTTGTCTAAATCAATAAATAACGTAATAAATACAACTAAACAGTATTTACAAACAATTGGAAACAATTTAAATGAAGAACAAATTAAAGAATTGGCAAAACAGTTAATACGTTTGACCAATGCTAAAGTGTACTTGTACAACGATCATTCACTTCAAGAAAAATTTAAATTAAATAGTTATATTGACGAAAAGACAGATCTTACCAATAGTTTAAAATTTATTGAAAATGAAGTAAATAGAAAAGTAAAAAAGTATGCAGAAACCATAAACTTAAATATTATCAACAATGATTTTTATGAAGCCGAACTTAAGATTGAGCATTTAAATTTATTTTGTAAATTGCTTACCAACTATTGCAATATTGATGAAATAAGTTTCATTATACAAACAATGCAAAAAAGCATAGAAGACAGATTTGATTTAGTTACAGAAAAGTATGAAAGTATGCATGTTAAACATTATTTCCTGAATATACCAAAAAAAATGATAAAAAAATTAGATAAATTTGTAATGCATAAAAACGACAAAAAATACGATGAATTAATGATTAAAATCAAAAAAACAATTGCAGACAAAGTTATCCAAGCTCTCTGTAAAATTGAAAAAGTAAGACTGGGTGAGCGTAGTGTTAGAATGGAACATTTAAAATGTATTCTTACTTTGCTGCCCACCGATATAGAATGTTCTTTGAAATCAGAGTGGCAAAAAGTTAAAAATGATATTAACCAAGAATACAAAGAATTTAAAAATGAATTTGACCAAATTAAAAGCACATCTGACGTAAACTTAATTAATGAATTTATGGAAAAATGCAAAGGTGCTGGTTTAAATAATTTTATCGGTTTAATACAAAGCACTGTAATTACTCAGTTTGACGAATGCAACCATAATTTATTAAAATACTTGGAAAAAAATGATATCAGCAAAGGGTTGCTAGAATTTAGAAAGTGTTTGCAGTACATGCAAATATTTGGAAACAATCTGGTTAAGCTAAACAGTGTTTTTAGAATAGCGGAATGCAGTTTAAGAAATAAATTTGACAGCATATGTTTGACTTTATCTGACATTTCAAGTAAAAGTGAAGTTGACTATACAATTAATTGTTTTGAAAATTTAAATCTTTTTATTGAGCTTAAAAATCAATATGCAGCTCTAAACAGTTCATTCGTGTCTAGTCTAAGTAGTTTAATAAGCTATATAGAAGATGGGCAGATCAGATCTTATAAAAAAGTAGCTAATTTCTTAATTCAAAATCAATTAAACTGTCAAAACTCCCTCAAGGAGTTTAACATTGCAAAAATAAATGAATCGATGACTGCTTCTAAAAAATGGAACAATCTTTTGATTTCTGCTAAAGAATACTACCGTAAAAACACAGACACAGCAACTATTCGTGAGTTTCTGCTGATGATTGAGATTTGCATTCTTTACAAAGAAAGGGTTAAAATCTTATCAACAATACTTAAAACTTGCAAGATTGAAATTTTAAATTTCAAACCTTTTGAAGGTAACAAAATAAATGAAAAAAGTTTTTACCTTGAATTTGTTAAATCCGTTGCATTTTTGCACCATTCAAAAGATCTGAGCAATCATATAGACTGTAGTATATTTGAGCCAAATTCATATGAAAATGAAATATTTCCGTTTTTAAATAATCATTTTCATAAAGCTTTTGAGTCAGCCAAAAACTTTTTTATTGAGGATAACTCTAATAAAACTAAGCAAGAGTTCGATATGTTTCGGCTTAACTTAGAAAATATTAAATCATTTGAAACGCACTTAAAGTCTGTTGAAATAAACTTCAATTTGTCAACAGTTGAGCATGAAATTACAGAAAAGTTGAAGCAAACTATTAACTACTATTTTGCGATGATTGATAAAGCTGATAGTGATGTTAATATAAAAGCAGAGTGGCTAATAAAAATAAAAACATTCGCCATCAACTTACCTGAGTATACCGAATATATAAACAATAGATTAAATACCTTTTTTAAAGAATACCACAAAAAAAAAGACCACAAAACAGAATTAGGAAGATTGGCCATATCTTTGGAACAAGATCCAAGTAACGTTGGTTTTATTCTGATATCAGAGCACTCGGTTTTTAAAGGAAAAATGATATCAATTTTTAATAAAAAAACTCAAAATGATAGTATAGACGATGTTTTAGAAAAACTTAAAAATAATTATATAAATGATAAAAGTATTCAACAGCTCAAAGGTTTCTATGATCTGTTCTATAATGATTATGAGGAAACAGTTAAGGAATACCTTAACCAAGAAACTAATAAAAATGGGTTCAATGAATTATTAAAGATAATAAAATTCAAGGGAGAAAAAATTTTTAAAATTGTATTTGAAAAGATACGTCGGAAAAAAGTATATAAAAGAAAGTTATGCAAACTTGTGGCAAAAATATTTGCGCTGTGGACATTACAAAACACTGAGTATTATAATGAAATGGATGATCACGAAAAGTGTAATGCATACTTGATGACACCGCATCCAAGTCAGGTTATATCTGTTTTTTGCATATTAGGGCTTGACATCATTGAAGACACTTATACAATCAAAAAAGTCTTTCAAAATATTTTGTTGGAAGTTGGAACAGGTGAAGGAAAATCATTAATTCTAGCAGTTGTATCATGTGTTTTAAGTCTTGTTGGTTTTAATGTGAGCTGTACTTGCTACAGCAAATGTTTAAGCTCTCGTGACTACAACTCTTTCTTTAAACTGTTTTCTTCTCTTAATTTGGTTAGTCATGTTAAATATGCAACTTTTTTTTCCATATGCGAAGATATTATGAATCAAAATTTTAACATTCGTGAGCGTGTTTCTAATGTAGTTTTCAATAAACTAAATACAAAAGTTAGTTCACAAAAAAAAACAACAAGGCCTGAGATTTTGTTAATTGACGAAGTAGATGTTTTTTTTAACAAAAATTTTTATGGTCAGTTATACAATCCAGTTGCGACAATCAAACATCCTTCCATTAATGATCTGACTAGTTATATTTGGTCTGAGAAAAATAGAGAGCTGACGCTTAAACAAGTTAAGTTGACACCCGAATATCGAGCATGCTGCAAATATTTTGAAGGTTGGGAATTTATAGTTACAGAAGCTGTAAAGCAAATGTTGCTTGATGTAATGAATTTTCAGGTAAAAAAATAAAGTTTTTTAAATTGTTTTCTTTTTTGACGAACATGCTATAATTATCGTAGTAATTTTATTGACAAGCAAATGTAATATATGAAGTAAATAATAAATAATTTAAGTACCATTTTTTTTAAAAATCTTATGAAAATAGAAAATGTTATACTTTAATGTTTTACTATGCCTTACTATTTTAAATACTTTTTACACATATTTCTCCAAATGCTATTGCTTAAATGCTGCTTGTCATTAAAATGTCATTATAATGTCATTATAATGCTATTATATTTTGTAGTTTACTAATGAACAAAATACAAATGGTAATAGCTGTACAACGTGATTATTGTAACTCATATATTAATAGAAGTTTCAGTACTAATAATCTAGTTGAAAGCAAAGCTGCAAAACGGATCTTTGTATTTTGAAAAATACAGTATCCGCCTAAAAGTTGTGCTGTTTACATAAATTTTGACTTTTTAAAGTTTGCGTAAGATTTATGTATCTGTAATAACATAATTACCAGTAGTTGACGCTAAACCTAGATAAAAGTAAAAAACAACCTTTCTTAACCAATGTAAAATTCAGACAATATATGATAAATCGAACACATTTAAGCACTTTCTGTTTTGAAATGTTCTTTATTGCCCTAATTATCATCCAAACCGGAACATTTTTAATTTTGTTTTATGGTAGTTTAAAATTCTTTAGAAATCAAAAATATTTTCATTTTCAGTTTTCAAAGAGAGTTGTATATTTCTTTCAGTTAAGCAACCAATAAAAAGGGAAATATTAGCCTAAATTACCAATCAAATTTAAAAGTTTTACAATTATTTTTATTCCTTAAATATTCTTCAAGATGAACTTTTAGGTGTTTAGCTGTACGAGTCTTATGTAACAGGCTATTGTTCTATCGTATGAAGCATGTGCTAATGAACACTAAAACTAGCTGTCAAATTACTGCGTCATAATTTTAAGAAACATGACTGGGTTTAATGTCTTATTTTAGTTGTTGTTAAGCGAAATGTAACAAATTTATTTGTTAATTTAATACTATAATATAAAGTTTTGCAATGGAAACTCTTTTGTTATTCGTTGCGTTATTTCCACAGAGCGAGACGCTATTGCTAAAGTACCTGTTCTTAATAAGATCTAGAGGTAACAAAAAATCATTTGCATTATCACAATTCCAAATCTTTTCTTTTTTATTTATTATTATATCAAAGTACCTCTATAAACACATCAAAACCATCAATCCTACCATTTTATCTAGAACAAAACGCATTTATTATACAAGAACAATAAACTTTTTAAAACATTTGTTAAAATTTTTTTTGAGAATATTAATACGCTTTCAACTAATAATAAAAGGTGAGAAACAATACAAGTATATGCCATCATATTATATACTACTTTTATTTTACATGAACTTACAGCATAACAACTAAGATCAAGAGATTCACAAAAAGTAGTACATTTAGGTTAAAATTTTCTATTCTTATTGCAGCACCAGAACAGTTTCCAGCCAAGTTTTACTTCATACTCTGATGAAAGTGAGTTACTTTAATGAATTTTGATAATGGCTTTGGAATATGCCACAAATGGAAATTTACAAAGCAGAACAAATTTATTCTTTTGATCTAAAGAGTGACACAACTAACACAGTAAACATCATGTTTTTTTTTTGAATATGCAAGCCAAGTAGATAAGCAGAGCAGAACAAGTCGAAAGGAGTGACTTAATTTAGCGCATTCAAAATGAAAACTTGAGGCTTTCTTTTAAAAGTTGTTTTGTAAACCATACTTTTCTTTATTGTTTTATTTATTAATTATTTATGAGTTGTTAATTTTTTTTTAATTGGAAATAAATTTAGCTGATCCTAAGAGAGTTGAACATAAAAATACACGGTTACCATGTTCTCTGATAATGTCAACATAGGTGACCCAAGAGCGCCATTTATATAGGGTGATTTATATAGCGTACAAAAGTTGCAACCCATGGTACCCTGTGATGAAACTTTTGAAATCTGTTAATTTTGTTCAAATTAAGTGAAACTTTTACTCTATAGTGCAACAATAAAAAGCACATGTAAAATGAGAACCACTTTATATTTGATTAAATGTAGTGCAAATGTAACATATGGCCGCAACAAACTCTGGATAATATTTCAGCCGAATTGGTTTACTGGTTAAAATCTTATGGTAGTTTTAGACAACTATTATTTTTTTTATAGACTAAAATATTGCTTGCTTAAAGATGAAATTTGAAAAATTATGTGCCTGCTCCGACTTAAAAAGTGTTTAAGACAGCCTACTGCTTTCCGAGCAAATTGAATATGCCAACTCTATAAGAAAAAAATCAATACCAGTGATACTCGGTACCACAAGGACTCTGCAAAACGTGTAAAAAAATTTCGCTCAAGAAAAAAAGAAAAAAAACAAGTTATGCTACCTTTTTTGTTCAATTTCAATTTAATACAAGTAAAGCTTGAAACAAGAGGTGCGATGTTTATTGCCAAATCTGCTAACTTTATTATTCAAAGCTGCAAGAAAAAAATAATTTAAAAAGCAAACTGCCATTGAGAAAAAACCAAATGCACATTGCAGTACATGGCTCTGCCCTTTAGGAAAAGGTTTACAAAACCAACGCTCTTAAATAAGTTTTTGTAAAAACTTTTGACCTTTAGCAGCAAAAAATATTAGAGTAGCCAAACAAATTGCATCTCGAGTTATATCTAATAAAAAATATCCCATAAAATAATTTTTTGACTTGCTTAAGCATCTTTTGGCCTCCACTTACAATTAACCTAGGTAAGTATTTATACTTTTCCATATATGTTCAAAGACAATCTTAAAAAAAGAGATTGGTTTCAAGAAGTATAGTTTTAGCAAAATTCTAATCACTTTAAAAACGAATAACTTGAAAATTTTAAACAGACTTTCTGAACAAAATTTAATACAAAGGTAAAATATGTTTAGGTCAAAGGAGTGCCCAGTACTACCTTTACCTAAACCAAAACATAAATATTTTATCTCCAAAGTCGACCATTCTAAAATTGACCACTCTAGCTCTTGTAAATGTACAGTGAGGTACGGGACTATGTAAGAACAGATAATTGTCAGAACTGGTCAGAACTGTAAAGAAAAGTGAAAACAAGCAGCAAGATGGTAAAGCCAATTTTTTAAAAGAATTTTTTAGGAGCAGGTCAACACTTGAGCAATTTCTTTGCATGCAGTGATTAACAAGTATCGAAGGAAAAGGAAATTCTGGTAAAGCTTGGATAGTTGCTCACTGCAATGATTTATCAAATTTTGTGAATCATATTATTGACTACCGCAAATTTCTGTTGGATATTTCGTTAACCACGAAATTGATAATGGTAATGATTTTCACAAGTTTTGTTTAAGCATTATTAATACTGCGTTTAGGGCTGATACCAGTTCAGCGCCTCAAAAACAACCTCTTATTGAAAGGACTGGCAATCTCACTGGAGTTAAGAGAAAAAATCTTTTGAGCAGCTCCTAAACAAATCTGGTCACCGGCTAATGCGAATTGTGTTATTCCAATGTTAGCTTGCAATATGAAAGTTGAAAAATACAAAAATATAATTTGCTGTCTTCAAACTCATTCCAGTATCTACCCTTGTGGATGGTGTGACGTCAAATCCAAGTGTTTTGTCAAATTAGGAGACTTGCAAACACTGGGCTCAATCAAATCTAGCCTCGAGTCTTTTCAGCAATCTGGCGAGTTTGTTGATCATGCAAAGTTGTTTGGTAATATCATTCGATAACCAATCATCAGTGGGCCTGACAATGTTCTGATTTTGGAAATAATCCCACTAATGAAATTTCAACTCTTTAAAGGAGTTGTCAATTATCTCTTCAAGATACTTAAAACTGCTTGGATAGAAGCTTTTAAGTGGCTAGCTGTCCTTCACATTTAACTTAGCTAGTACCATGGGGGCAGTTTAAGGAAAATAAATATAAGAAGTTTCTTTAAAATGTGGATGTGCTCCAGCAACTTGCTGATACAAACTCGAATCTCAGCATTCTTTACAAAGTTGAAGCATTCCAAAATTTCAAATTAGTTGTAAAAGCTTGCTTTGGATTTATCCTTTGCCGGGATTCGCCAAAATAATTGAAAACTTTAAAGGTGTTACTTAACTATAATTGGAACAAGTGTAACATCCAAAAATCACACTAACTTCTACCACATTAAAGAATTAATTATTTGCAAAGGATTGCTTGGGGCCCTATTGTGAACAAACTGCTTAATCTGCTAATCAAGACTTTAATAAACAATGGCCACGTTATAAACAAAATAAAAATTTCCCTCTTTAAAAAGAAAGATTGTTATGCTGTATAACTGATTAAAACAGTAAGTATCTCTAAAGAACTGTTACCATAAATTAGTTTATTAGATTTGTCAACAGAGAATTATGGAATAAGGTTTTTAATAAGTATTTTAATCATTTTATTCCATTACTGCTGTTAGTAACTATGAACTTTAGTATTGCATATAAAAATATTAAAGAATATTTGAATAAAGCGTTTTATGTGTAGCTTTTTAGAATAAATTTAGTCAGATGCTATTTGATGGTAATATAATGTAAAAAAAAAGGGTTTTTATAGTTATTTTTTACTTCTTAATGAAACAAGCAAACTCGCCATGCTTGGCCTGTGCATGGCCCGCCATCGGCGCCATTACTGGCTCACCATCGGCCAACAAGCATGCTCCAACCCAAGACTTGCTCACTGTTTAAGGCATGGTTCATTTTAACTTAAAGATTTCGAAGTAAAAAAAGTTAGGGAAAAAAAGGTGATGCGGGGTGATGTTTCTCTACCTAAAAAAGTTGCATGAGTGATATAAAGTGGAATGTAGGATATTTTAAACTATTAATAACACAGTCATTTTAGCAACACGTTTTATATTGCCAAACATTTTAAATTTAACAAAATTGCCTGGCAATACATTACAAATAAAAGTTTAACGTTAGCAAACGGTTAAACTTTTTAACTTTTTTTTCTACCATCATTACAATTTGATGCTCGCATGGTCTAATGTTTGGTACTTTTCGATATCCATATGTTTCTGCCTGTCAAGCTGAAATCTTTTTTAGTTGGTTTCTTAATCTTTTAATTAAAATTAAGAAGATTCTATTTGACATATTAAAATTTTTTTTTAAATATCTTGTTAATTAAAACAAACGGATTAAAGTGGTATAATTTTTTTAATCTAATTCTAATTAAATAGCGTTTAACTTATTTAAAAACTGATGAGTACTTATAAATCTTCTTTAAATAAATTGGACAAAGTTTAACGACCACTTTTAAATCTTTAATTTGCACTTATTAAAAATAAGAATCCATTATTTTTTTTAATTGTCCTAATTGCTTATTACGTTGGCTATAAAATAAATTGCCGAAATCTGATTTTTGATATCAAATAAACATATATTTTTTGAATTGCAATAAGGATATAAAAGTATTGCAAAAATGCGTGCAAAGATCGAAGAAAAAGTCAGATACGAGGCTCTTGTATTAAAAGAAAAAGGCTATAGCATCAGACAAATAGCAGAAAAGCTCGGAAGGTCTCATTCTTGTATTATTAACATAATTCAACGATACAAAGAGACTCGGTCAATTAATGATCGTCATAGGACTGGACGCAATGAAATTTCTTATGACTGTGATGTTCGCTCGTTAGTGAGATTAATGAAAGAAAACAGACAAGCATCATCTACAGACTTGTCTACGAAATGGACACTGTCAAATGGTCTGAAAGCAAGCCCTAGAACTGTGCGAAGGGCCCTCCACAATTTAAGTTATTTATGGCATGCTGCTGCAAAAAAACCACGCATAAATAAAAAACAAAAATTTGCCAGGAAAAAGTCGTGCAAACTACATAAAAATTGGTCAACAGATCAGTGGAGCCGTGTGGTCTTTAGTGATGAAATTAACGTTGAGGTAGACAACAGAAAAGGTCGCGTAATGTTGCGTAGACTTCCAAGCGAACGGTTTGATGAATCATGCATTTTGAAACAAAAAAAACGAGGCAGTGGTTCAATAGGCATTTGGGCTTGTATGAGTGCCTGTGGAGTTGGCGTTTTTTATTTATTCGATGGTAGACTCAACAAAGAAAGGTACATCGAAATATTGGAAAACTTGCTTATTCCTAGCATTGATTCATGGCAGTTTCAAGATGGATTTATTTTCCAGCAAGATATTGCGATGTGTCTTAAAGCGCATGTTGTTAGCGATTGGTTCAATTCTAA
This sequence comes from Hydra vulgaris, assembly GCF_038396675.1. Classification (NCBI taxonomy): domain Eukaryota; kingdom Metazoa; phylum Cnidaria; class Hydrozoa; order Anthoathecata; family Hydridae; genus Hydra; species Hydra vulgaris. The sequence continues at coordinate 7,517,945 of NC_088929.1, read as the reverse complement.
TAAAATTTGAGTGCTTTAATGGCCTGCCAATAGTCCAGACTTAAATCCAATAGAGAATTTATGGTCGTGGCTTGATCACAAGCTTGGTAAAGAACAACTTAACAATTTGGAAGAATTGAAATCTTCTATCTCTCATCATTTGAAAAATGTGCCTGATGAAGTAATCAAAACTTTAATGAATTCAATTCCAGAACGAGTACAAGAGTACTTGAAAACAAATGGGGGAACATAACGTTTCTAACTTATTCTTTTATTGCTTTTTGAAATATTTTTGAAACTGGTTGTAAAATTTTGTCAATTTTTTTTTTCCATTTATATTTTTTACTAGTCAGTTTTTTAATTTTTAGCATTATTTTGTGAAAAAATTTTAAATTAATAATTTTAAATTTTAAATTATAATAAATATAAAATACAATAAAATGTTTTTCTAAAAATGTTTTTCTTTTTTTGATATCTTTTTCCAAAATAAAATTATACGAAGGTTAAAAATAAGTTTTGAAAAAAAAATGAGTGGTCTTTAATTTCTGGCCACTGCTGTATTTATGTATATATGTATATATATATATATATATATATATATATATATTATATATATATATATATATATATATATATATATGTATATATATATGTATATATATATATATATATATATATATATATATATATATATATATATATATATATATATATATATATATATATATATATATATAACCGTGTTGTTTCCAAAAAACTATTCAATGAAATGTTATACAAAGAAATTATAAAATATATTAAGTTTCTTGGGCTACCATAAAAGATGAAATGGAAATCTTGCGTCGTTTATGCAATATTTCACAACTCATTGACTCCATGAAAACATGAGATAATCGTGTTGTTTAAAAAGATATCATCAATGAATTACTACATATAAGAATTATAAAATTATAATCCATTTATCTTAAAACTATATACACATTGTGATCTGCACAAATGTAACTATAAACATTCCGTATTTCAACAAAAGATTTCAATACATTAAATACGTTTAACTTGCAAAGGAATAAAGCAAAAGCATAGAAACAGATCATCATTACTATCTGATGTCTTCATGTACTAACGCTCGATACTACTTGACCTCTAATTTTAATGCAATTTTTTCTCCTGGGATGTGTCAAGTGATTTAAAAGTCATTTAAACAGTTTTGCACTTAATTTCTAATAATAAATAGATATTAAAGCGCTAAACTTGCATAAAAAAGTAGCAATTACTTATATATTTTAACTTATCTATACATTAAAACACTCACTTACCCACAATATTGTGTCATCTTCATTTTATCTTTGTACATTACTAGATTTTTTTGTTCCTGATTAGATAATATCATTATTCAATCTAATTCTAAAAATTAACTCCATAACGACGCTTTTTGTGTATGTGAAAAAATTTAAAAAAACTGAACAAATGATAATAATGATGATGAAAACAATTATGGTTCTACACTTATTGGCATAAAAAAAGGCAATGTTTAATCTACACGTGATTTAAATCCAGTCACGTAAAATGAATGTCAGGTCAAACCCATAAAACAAGTATAAAATCGTAACCGAAATAAATAAAAATAAGCGAGGTAAACAAAGAAATAAAACATAAAATAAAATAGACAGATAAGTATAATATATAAAATCCAATACTCTGTTATGCTTGACTAATACAATAAAAACATTTTAACAATAAAATCATTATATTTGGTCAATAAAAATTCGTTGGAGAGAAATTTTTTGTTTTACCAAACAATTGTGCTAATCCCAGGTCTTGAGCTTTTTTTAGCTTTTTTTTTTTCCATTTTGGCAATAGTTTATACTTTAGTAATATATTTTCGCTATGTTTTGTCTCAACTAGATTAGCATATAAGGATCCGTGCTAACTGTGAAAAGGACTCTGGAATTTTAAAAGGTAAAGTTATTCATTTCATGTGGTTTAACAACTTCAGATGTAAAATGTAATTTTCTCGCTAGTGGCAAAACTTCTTTTTCTTCCAAATAATTTGTTTGTTTTCCTGAATTTAACTTATCTTTACGAAAGTTTTACATAAATGTACATAAGCTAACTACCCACATAAATTGATATTAAAAAACCGCTTATTACATAATTTTAATTAAAATATTTAAGAACTATTAAAAGGCAGAAACCACATAAATCCCAAAATATACTTTGGAACTTTTAACGCCAAAATTACACAAAGTTGAGATAAATTTAAAGATATTAAACATAGTCATTTTTGTTTACTTTCTTAAAACATTTTGTTCAATTAAACAGTGGGCCATAATACAAAAGGATACTTTAAAATTTGGTTATGCAGTCTTGTGATCTAAAAAACTCCAATATAAATGAAGGTTTTAGGTTTTGGAGATTCTAAAATAAAAATTTCTCAATTTAAAGACCCGCAGTTTATGACTTATCAAGCTTCGAAAAACGATTAAAACGATCTATCAAATTTTTTTAATTTTTTCTGTTTACTTTGTAAAAAGACTTTTTTTCCCAAAGCGTAATTGGGTTGTTACTTTCAAATGGTTTGAAGGCCGAAAAATTTTTTTAAGTGTTAAACAAAGGTATCGCATTAACGTGTTGTTACACAATAAAATTGTAAAATAACATTTTATAAAATAGTTCTCAATAAAAAGCAATTTAAACTGTTTATAATGATAAGAATTAAATACTATTTGCTAATAGAACATGATTTATTGTAAATCAAGTCCTCTAATAAAAACGCTTCGTATTTGTAATAATCATCAACACCATCATCGTAAACATTGTCGTCAGCAGAAGAATTACGTTTATCCCCTTTGTTCAGTTACACTAATCTAAACACTTTAAAGTAGATTTAATATACAAAAAATGTTTAGTTTCACAACCAGCCGTAAATTTACTCCTAAGAAGTTTCTAAATATTTAATTCAAAACAATAGATTATTTATAAATAATAACAAAAAAAAAATATGCAGCTGCGTTTCATACTCCCCATATGCCAAGTTCCTACTTTTTATTTTATCCATCTAATAATTCATCTCACATTATCATATGGCAACACAAAACACTTAAAACTGAATTGATATCTTGATCAAATTTCTCAAAACTGTTGAAACACCATACTTATATATAACAAATTTTCTAAAAATTAAGAGCTTAGTAACCATTTTATGATTTAATAAAGAATAACTAAAACAATATCCATACAACATTGATACAGTTACTGTTTGGGTTGTTAACTGGGACCCGCTTGGGATGCCCTCAGGGATCCTGCCTTTTTTTGACAGTGGTTTCCATCTGGGGCTCATAAAGGTTAGCCTGCCGGGTGTTCTGTATGGATCCCAACGAAAAACTGTACTATAAAACTGTATGTATCTCTTATAGGTTTGCAACTAGAATCTATATTAGAAACCTGCTGGCTTTTGTCTGTGGTTTACATGCAAAACCATAAGGTTTAGAACATACAAACACCAATGCAAGTATTGCAAAAATACTTTTAAACTGTTTAATATATACAAGATAAATTAAATAGCTTCATTTGCTTATCTTTAATGATTATTTTATTTCAAATAAAATAACCATTTATACTACAATTTTATGAGAAAACATATCTCAGACTTTTTAATCATTCCAGCTAACACAAAACGTTCAAGTAAGTTTGATGAACATTGCGAATGTTTGAGCACGTTCTTTGAACGTTCTATAAATGTTTTGAAAAATTATGCAAGTATAATTAAAATTAACGCTTAAGAAACTTTAATTTTAATTATACTTGAAATAAAAAAAGAAAACTCCGAAGCGATCCTTTGATGGAGAAGTCAAAGTCACTTCTCGAGTTAAATTGAAAATAATATTTTCTATTAATCTGCTAGCCCATAAAAAGTTATTCCCACTCCACGTCACTACGCCACTGGATTTAAGTGTTTCTTACCCTTCACCAACTTTACAGTAGTTTGACACAGGTAGAAACAATTTAAAACAAATTAAAAATTGTCACTTCCATACTTAATTGGCATTTGGTAGTTTTTCATACGGACTAATCTTTTGAAAACTAAAAATATCTTAATGAAAATTGAAATCTGTTTAAAAGTTTTAATATAATTTGTAGCAGCATTTTATAATAAAAAATTGCCTTGGTGTAAAAAAAGGTCGAGAAGAAAAGTAGGTCAATATTTTTAAATATATTTCAATAAACTATTCTATTTAAAACCAAATACCTTATAATAATGCATAAGATTGATAATAAATGCATATTTTTTTAAGTAAGCGTTTAAAAATCAGTTTGTTTCAGAATTTTCAGAAATTTCTTTGGTTTCTTATAAATTGATACAAACTCTAAAAACTGGCTCTATCAAAGTCAAAGTTTTAAAGCTCTATAACATTTATAACATTATAAAAAAATAATATTAGGGACCCATTTAGTGTTCCAAGGTCTGTTTGCTACAGACTTTTTTTAAAATTATTTTTCATTCAAAGCATTTTTAAATCAACTGTTATTTTAATATTTAAAAGACATTAGTGAGGTGCCAGCAAGTATTTATTAAAAACTTTGTTTTAAGAACCACCCAATAGAGATGCACAATAAAGATCAATATAAGATCAAGACAATAATAGAAAGCAAAATTCAAAAATTCTAATCGAATTTCTATACTAAATTTTTAACAAAATGTTTTCTTACTAAATTTACTAAATGTTTAACAAAAGCTAACACTTAAGTATACAAACAAATTATGATATAAAATAAATAATTATAGCTCAAGTCATAATTATTCCATTTTGATGATGAACATATTGGAGTGGTTTTTTCCTTGGCAGAACAGAGTTTGTCAGTACTATCAACTTTTCAAACTTTCTGCATTCTTTCATGATAATTTTTGTAATTAAGTTCGTCACCAGCAATATTCTAACTTAAAAAACTCAAATATCAAAATTATTAAAATAAAACACTTTTTACTCATTTTGATTTATAAAAGTATGCACCCTTACTTCTGCAGCTAAATTTATAAGCAATTTTGACTGCGATTAAATTGAATACGATCTTGTCTGAGTTTGCGCCCAATATATACACCAACATCATCATAAAACATGCTAAGATCCTATTTATATATATTTAATATAAGCACGTTATCACTTGATCTTTAACCTAAAAATGGTTTTAACTTATCATTTCAAGATTCATAAAATCATATATATCTAAAATAAAATATTATTGATGAGGATTATCACGATTGTCATCACCACCATCATCATCATAATCATCATCATCATCATCATCATCATCATCATCATCATCATCATCATCATCATCATCATCATCATCATCATCATCATCATCATCATCATCATCATCATCATCATCATCATCATCAGCATCATCATCATCATCATCATCATTATTATCATCATGATCATCATCATCGTTGTCATCATCATTATTGTCATCATCAAACTTACCTCTAGATTTTAATAATATGGTTCCAATGAGAGTTTTTAAATTTATTTAGAGCAGTTTTGATTAAGTGAGAGACATCACAAAATTGTTTATTTCGTAGTTATACGAACTAAAAATATTTGTAAAAATAGTTTTTTCTTAAACATTTTTTCAATAATACTTTGATTTATGTAAATAAACAAAAAAAATTTTGTCCCAAGTATTGTCGTTAAACAACAACAAAACTTATAAAGATAAAAAAATCCTCAATAAAAAGAAATTGAAATATTACCCTAAACATCAAAGATCTCCAATAAACACTTATATCCTTAACATTTTTGTAATTTTTAACAAGTTGAATTTCAAATGATTAACAATTTGTACAAACATTATCTGCTATCATAAAGAGAAATTTTAATTTGAAAAATGTTTCTCTTTTAGAATATGATAGTATTACTTTGGAATCTCTTTTAAGGTACTAAAAGCAAATGGTCCAGTTGCATATCAGAAGGATGAAAAAAATTATTTTTATAATTAATAATGTAAGAAATGCAGTGATTTGCAATCAGAAGATAACATCAACTAAAATAGATAATTAAAAATTCATGAAAAGAATTCCTTAGAAATAGGATAATTTTAGTTTGGACATTAGTTTTTCTAATTTTTTAAAAGGCACTTATTTTCATGTCTGCATTGAGAAATTAATTAAGATTTTTTGTTCGGTAAACTTTCTTGATTGAAATGAGTTATAATTTCAAATTTTTTGTGTAAACATAGTATTTGTTTTTTGGAAATATAATTATAGGCAGCCGCAGTTTTTAGCTCAGGTCAGTTAGATTTAAAAGTTATATTTCTTTCTTTTAGATGGGAACTATATTACAGCATAGTCTAGATTGTAGATTTGAAGTCCTACTATCAATAAAATACCCAATGAAAATCATTTTAGGTGGTAATTGTGGATATTAATTGTAGCAAAAAATGAGTAATTTCAAAATCCTACATTAAAATCCAACGGACTTATTTAACATTTAAGTTTTTATCCAAAAGTGTTCCTTTCATAAACGCTATGAATAGCTTTTAAGACCAAAATATTTGTTTACGTGAAATTTTTATAAAACATGATATTTAGATCTGTAAAATTAGGGACTTTTTATTTCTATTCATTTATTTCCTACAAGAGTTCACTTACGAGATAAATAACAATTTTCTTTCTGATAATTGATTAGAATACTCTTCAAGGAAAGACACAAGGGAAAGCAAATGTTTCTAACTTTTTTTTCTAGAAGGAGTTATGTAAAAATTCTTTCTAAAGCAGAGTTTAGATTTTCTTACTATTATACTCAGTTACACATTTCAGGAGATGCTTGGCATAATCAGGGTCGGAAGAATCTCGTTTGTACCTATCCCAATAAATCTTTTTCGAGTTGTAAGGTTTCTGTTGCCTGCTCACTAAAGAGGCCCAATCCAATTTTTTTCCGTCTTGAAGAACTGTGGCAAATGGAAAAACACTGCATGCGCTTAAGGGGCAACTGAAATTGGAAGTTTAATGTAGCTCTGTTGGAATTGAGCAATCTTGGATTGGTAGTCAAGGTTCAAGTTCTAGCCACAGCAGGAAGTCACAACATCATTGAATAGTGTAAGTGTTTGAATGAAGCCATGAGCTTGAGCAAAATCTCCTTTTCTGAAAGCAGTTGGAGTTTGCTCACACCTCTTAAAAGCTTCATGCAGTCATTCCCATTGAAATGAAAAAGGCTGGATAGGAAAGGCTGGAAATGAAAGGCTGGATGGAAATATTAAGTGATGAGGGTCATTCCTTGAATTTGGTCAAAGAGTTTTGATTAAGTGATTTACGACACCAACTAGCAAATGAAGCTCCATGGGTAGAATAGCCACAAGGACGAGCTTGTTGTCTGGAATATCGAGTATTGGCAAGTAAACAACATTTTTGAAGTCCTTCGATTTTCTAAAATCTCCTCCTACTCTGGTGAATCCGGAATGTTGTTTTCTGATCTCACCAAAAGTTCTCAGGTTGCCACAGTTTTGGAGATTTGGTGATGAGGCTTCACAGCAACATCATGGATGCTTGCTGCTGTGAGACTGTATTTCACATAAAATTATTGCCAGCTTGAGATCACACGAAATACTAAAAGAATCTTACTGACATTCTTCTTCAACTTAATTAAGATTCAAAATGGCCTTCACATTATGGTAGCTCTCTGAAGTGTTTTGTGAAAGTGCTATCAGGATTTGTTGCTTTACACTTGTTGCTTTAGTTGAAGGTTTAGACATCAGTTTGATTGTTTTCTAAACTGAGCTGCTTGGTGGCGTTTCATCCTCCTCCAAAACAATGTGAGTGAAGCTTTAGTTTATCATTCAAAGATTCAAAGGGAGATTGGCCTCTGAGTCTTAGAATTTGTTGAATGGATGCTTTTCTTTTCTCTTGAGGTTGGCAATTTGGCAGAGTAAACACTCACAAGCATTAGAAAAACGAGGTTTGATTAAAATTGTCTCAAAGTGGTAAAGTTTTGGCACAACGGTTGTTTTCCTATCAGAAAGCTTTCCAATCTAAGATTGGCATGAGATACAAGTTGCAAAAGGCATTCTCTCATCAATGAAATCGAGATTCTTCTGAATTTGTTGAAAGATTTTTGATTTGTAGTTTTCCGTCAGCTCTTGTTCATCTTTTTTCATTCAAATGACACAAACAGATTTTCTGCATTCTTCATTGGTTTTTGCAAACGTTGGCAACTTTAAACTTAACAAATATATTCACTAAAACGCTGTTTACAAATGTCTTTGTTCTGTTCAACTGCCTTTTTCGATAAAACTCTGGATACGGACACAAGGTTCGAGGTTTCAAAAATGCTCTTGAATCAACAAAATAAATCAAATTTTGAAAAAGTTATAAAAATAAAAAACTTAAATATTTGATTCGCAACATTTCTAATTTTATCAATTTTTTCACAGAGCATATTTACTGTATGAAATTAGCACTGACAAAGTCCGAATTTAGATCATTTAGTTTATAAATACTTAGAGATAAAAATTTCTATTTAAATGTTAATGAGGGATTTCAAAACACTTCAATATGGACTCCCATAGACATGTAATACTACCAACGCAAAGGATTTTCGCAAGGTGTTTCATTGATATTAGGATACCAAATCTACAAACGGTGTATTTTTTATGTTTAAAAGATATTTCGCGGTTGGCATAATGAGTTTTCAATTCGCCCTTGGTTTAGCCAATATCAGAAACAAAATATATATTTGATCTAGTTTTACCAAATTTAACTTGAACTCTACAATGTCAGGTCAAAATGATGCTATTTTATAACAACTGTATAATTACAGGATAAAAGTATTAGGATTTAGATTTTTTGATGGTTCATGTTAATAATATTATATTTATAGCATACAGAACTTTGCAAATGTTTAGATCACCCTACGAGATATAAGACAAAAAACCGTCAGTGTTGTTTTTTGACTTCCAATTAACATGATCCTGAACTTCATTATAAGATATATACTTGTTCATATTACGTTTAAATTACGTTATTTGGCTACTGTCAATACACAAAGTGAAACTGAACACGATATGCTTGAACAACCTAGACCATTACAAACAAATCAACTGCCAACCTGTGCTGATGTTTTTAAAGCATGTGACTATTTATGAAAAAATAACAATTGTACAAGTGTTACAGAAAGAGCAACAGTTATAGCTAATGAAATTAAAGTGCAGTACAAAAAAGCAGGTATTCCTACCATTGCAGTCAGCAGTTTAGTTATTCGCATAAAGAGATTAATTAACAAAGTACATGAGTTTGGCAAATAAAGGAAATCATCTGCAACATTTAAATCAAGTTTACAGAGGTTAGACTAACTATTCGATATTTGTTTGTGTGAGTGTTTTGATAATAGTGTTTGAAAAGGCCTGCTTGTTTGTGTCCACTGCCAAAAAAAATCCAACACTTGAATGGGAGTTGTGAATAGATCAAAAAACGGTACGGAAGATGGTAATAAGAAAAGTAAACAATAAAGAAACAATTAAGTTGTAGAAGAAAGAAAAAAGAGGAAGTAAAACATGCAATTTACCAATTACGGATGAGATATTGAATTTTGATAAAGAAATTGATCCAAATGAAACATATTAAAGTTATAATGAACAGTCAAAGTTACATGAAAAATTTTTTCCCATTGAGATGTCAGATGATAAAGTGCTGTCAGGTGTAAAATTAGGAACAGGGAAGCTTGCCCAATAGTATATGCAGTAATAAAAGATTTAGATCTTATAACACCAGAGAATGCTTTTCGTCCAGAAAAACTTCGTCGTGAGAGAAGTATGCAGAGGAAAAAGTAAGTTAAAAAGCATACTGCTGAAGTAAAAAAAAGTACTTTGCATTGAATTTGATGGGAAGCAGGATATCACTTTTGTTAAAACAAGTGGCGTCCAACGAAATTTCAAAAAAGAACATTATTTGATAGTGTCATTTCCGCAAAACTACTATGTCAATTATGTCACGCCACAAAGTAGAAAAGCTGTTGATATTGCACAAGTGTTACTATTGAGCATCAGCAACATCAAATCATCAGACATTTTAGCAGCAGTTGTTTGCGATGGTCCTGTGAATAACACAGGTCAACACAGTAGAGTAATCAGAAAATTAGATAAAGGTCTTGGGAGAACATTGCAATGGTTAGTCTGCTTGTTACATCCAAATGAACTACCTTTTAGAAAATATTTCTCCGTTCTGGATAGTGGGCTTTCATCAGGTCTACCTACTTCAACAGGTAAAATAGAAATTGCAGTAGATTTTGATCAAAAAGATTTTGTTATTATGAACTTTAAACATATACCTGGTAAGGTTATAGATGCAAGTGCTGACGTTAAGAAAGGTTTAAGCTCTGATCAATTATACCGTTTAAAAGCTTGTTTAGCTGTTCAGCAGGGATACACTGCTTATGATCAAATATCATTCCTCTATACTGCTATGCCAAGCAATCTTAACCGTGCGCATTTTATATTTTTACATGTCTAAGGAAAATCCTTTCAAACCATTACATATAATTGCAATGGTTTGAAAGGATTTTATAAGTTTCATCGTAAATTTTTAAGCGCCATCGTGGTTCAGCATAAAGCGTCATTCTTCCTGCCTTGACGGAGAAAGAAATTTTTTCTATTTTATGAAGCAGTATTATGGACTAGGGAAAGAAGAATGGAAAATTATTGAACTAGTTTTGCAAAATAACTCTTATTTTGCACATTATGAAAACAATCTTCTTGGAGGAGTTACAGATGAAAATGTATCAATTCAGTTTTAGTGTGACAAAATAATTGCTTCACAAGATACATCACAAAGTAGCAAGATAAGTGGCATTGATAAATCAAGCATGAAGCTTGATCCGGACGCTTCATCATTTATAAAGATGATCGACTAGTCTGTTGCTATCGCCACACCACCACCGCTTTTATCAACTGTTTCTAATGATGATCTTGAACATTTTCAGTTCCACATTGATATCTTGAGTGGTATTACATGCCATTCTTAGGCAATTGAACGTACAATTAAACACATATTCGCAACAACTATGAAAATTATCGGACACAAATCACGATATAGAGTGATTTTGTAGTGTCACAAATCTCGAGCAGAATTACCAAAAAATGACTCAAAATCTGACTTCTTAAGCCATAAAAAATAGCAAAAAACTGAAACAATTAACTGTTATGTATTGCCTACTACACTCTTACTATTCCTCGTTCAACAACTGCTTCCATTTTTAAATTTCATGTAACAAGATGTCGAAAAATGGAACACAAAATGCAAATCCAAGACAGGCTTCCATATTATTTTAAAAGGAATATTTTTCATAAGTAAACTGTAATGCAACATTTTAGTAATGCATCACAGACCAACTTATCATTACAACATTACAATCATAACTACCCACCCTAAAATATATATTTATATATATATATATATATATATATATATATATATATATATATATATATATATATATATATATATATATATATATATATATATATATATATATACATATATATATATATATATATATATATATATATATATATATATATATATATATATATATATATATATAATTAAGAAAACATCAAACAATACGAATTCTCTTATAATAAATAATAATTTATTTGAGAAATTTTCACGGGTAATGAACACCAGCATCATCAGCTCGTAAAATATTACACAATTTTTTGAACCTTTAAAAAACAGTTTAATAAATTTTTTAACTCGCGTCAGCAGTTGAATGGCTTCTTTTTTCTTACGTAAGAATATAAAAAACGGAGTCCAAAATTTAGTTTTGACAAATTGCCGATTATCAAGATTTATTCCACCTTTCGATAGTAAACATCGGTGCCTCTGTGTTTCCAGTTCTTCGAGTACATCATGGTCAATTTTTTATTTCAACATTTACAGTTTTAGTTTTCTCCCAATTTTTTTTTCAGAGCAAAACTTGTTATGTGTGGCAATTGCTGATTAATAATGTTTTCCATCTTTTAAACTTTTCTGGTGTTGTTGAGTTATTGTTCTAATTTGTAACTTTGTTTTTCCTACATACTTTTTTGAGCAATTGCATTTAACTAAATATGTTCAAGGTTGGTTATTGTGGGGCAATCAAGATTTGTTTTTACTTGTTAGTAATATTATTAAATTAGGATATGATTGAAAAACTACTCTATGTCCGACTTTTCTAAATATTTTCCTAAACATTGGTGATAGTGAAGGTATTTACGGTAATGATTCTGTTGGAAGAGTATTGTTCTCGGATAGAATTCTGTTGTTCTTTATTTGCAATACTTTTTAGTTTGTTTTCAATGTACCCATTTTCAATAAAAACTTGATTAAGAAAGTTTATCTCGTTTTTTAAATGTGTAACACTGCATATGGAGTATGCCCTGTAAACATAACCTTTAAATATTGCGCATAAAACTTTGGATTCATGATTCGAGTGCGGTTTTATTTGAATATTTGTAATGGCTTCTTTTCTTTAAACTTTAAACTCATACTTACCTTTGCTGTTATTTGTTATTGTTATATCTAGGAAATTCAGAGTTTTGTTATGGCTTTCTGTTTCAATTGTGTATTGTATTGCAGGGTGTTGTTTATTTAAGATTATTTTAAATTTCTCTGCCTCTTGGATGTTTGAAAGCTTATCCTATTATAATAGCTATATCAACTATCGGCACACCTAATGACGGAATATCTAACTACTTAGTTAAAGCAATACAAACTATCTTAAATAAAAATAAAACACGTTTGAAAAATTCTTTTGATTTTATTAACAAGTCAAACTCATGGAATGTTGATGAAAACGAAGTTTAAGTTTTATTCGATGTAATAAACCTGTATCCATCAATTTCACTTTAAAAAGCTACTTTAATTCTTATAGATCATTTATATAAAGGTGAATCCTTCAGATGATCTAACAAGCTTACTATGTCAGAAATAAAAACACTTATAATGCTTTGTTTACATCGCTGCTACTTTTTGTTAAACAACGAGATCCATAAAATGAAGAATTTTGGTCCGATTGGTCTTTCACTCGTGGTTGTATTGGCAGAATCTTTTCTACAACATCCCAATGAGAACGCTTCAATTTGGCAATGCCATTAACTCCTCCTCTCGAATTAAAATCCTATCTAAGTATGTCGATGATAGCCATGCTAGATTTTCAAACATCCGAGAAGCAGAGAAAATCAAAATAATCTTAAATAAACAACACCCTGCAATACAATACACAATTGAGACAGAAACCATAACAAAGCCCTGAATTTCCTAGATATAACAATAATAAACAACAGCTAAGGTAAGTATAAGTTTAAATTCAACAGAAAAGAAGCCATTACAAATATTCAAATAAAACCACACTCGAATCATGAACCCAACGTTTAATGCACAATACTCAAAAATTATATTCACAGGGCATACTCCATATGCAGTGTTACACATTTAAAAAACGAGATAAAATTTCTTAATCAAGTTTTTATTGAAAATGGGTACACCGAAAAGAAACTAAAAAGTTTTGCAAATCAAAATAGGAAAAAACGGTCCGTTAAGAACGACAGAACTCAATCCGAGAACAATGCTCTCCCAACAGTACCATTACCGTCGATACCTTCACTATTACCAATGTTAAGGAAAATATTAAGAAAAATCGGATACAGAGTAGTTTTTAAATCATATCCTAATTTATTAATATTACTAACGTGTAAAACGTAAGTAAAATTTTTAAATTTGGATATGATTTCTCGATGATGTTGCCCATTATCGAGATTTATTCCACCATCGAATGGTGGAATAGATCTCGATAATGAGCAATTTGTCAAAACTAAATTTTGGAAAAGAAGCCATTCAACTGCTGACGCGAGTTAAAAAATTTATTAAACTGTTTTTTTATTCAAAAAAACGTGTAATATTTTACGAGCTGAGATATATATATATATATATATATATATATATATATATATATATATATATATATATATATATATATATATATATATATATATATATATATGTATATATATATATATATATATATATATATATATATATATATATGTATATATATATATATGTATATATATATATATATATATATATATATATATATATATATATATATATATATATATATATATATATATATATATATATATATATATATATATATATACAGTATGCGACAAAAGTGTTAACATCTTTTTGAAAAATATTCTTTTTTCAAATAAATGATTGAAATACATGTTTATATATCAATATATATATACCAAAATAAAGGTAATTCATTGTAGTTTCATGTTTTAAGCCTCAATTTAAATGAATGAGAAGTGTTTATAGCAAATTATTTATTAAAACAAAATGTCATATGTAAACAGTTTTGTCGCGATTCATGCTATTATTAATTTTAATGCGAAATTAATGCTTTGAGGCTATATTTTTAATTTGTTTAAATAAAACATATCTCAATTAGTAATAAACGGTTTATTTAAACTTAAAATTCGTAATGTAAACAACAGAAAAAGTATAATTGTAAGAATGAAGAAAGTGTCGAAAGAAATTGAAAATTTAGCTGTTCAGAAGCTTAAATTAGGATTAGGAGAATAATTGGATTCAAGGCAAAAAAGAAGATCAAGAAACCACTACTAACACCGAAAAATCGTAAACAACTATTGGAATTTGCAAAGAAGAATAAAAACTGGACTTTTGCTGAGTTGAGTAAGGTGAATTGGACAGACGAAAGCAAGATTAACTTGATTGGCTCTGATGGCATTCGATATGTATGGAAAAAAGCTGGAGGAGGAATTTCTGATCGTGACTTTATTCCAACAGTAAAATATGGCGGCGAAAAGTTGTTGTTTTGGGAATGTTTTTCTTCGTCTGGTGTTGGTATAATCGTAAAAATTGATGGAATAATGGACGCGAAACATTATATTGACATTTTCAGCAATGGCTATTTGCCTAGTTTACGAGGATGGCGAAAGCAAAATCGTTCGACACTTTTTATGCAAGACAATGATCCAAAGCACAAGGCATAATCACATTAGAATTCCTAAATTCGAAGAAATTTAAGATTCTAGAGTGGCCTGCGCAAAGTCCCGATCTTAACGCGATCGAGAATCTTTGGTCTATTGTGAAGAATTGAGTTTATAATTATGAAACAAGAGCAGCCAGTCGACAAGAATTATGGGAACGAGTTGACTATGTTTGGAGTTCGATAACTGTTGAAGAATGCAAGAAGTTGATTGGTAGCATGCCTGCGAGAATTGCAGCAGTCATTAGAAGTCGTGGAGGCTACACAAAGTATTAATTTCGCATTAAAATTAATAATAGCATAAATCGCGACAAAACTGTTTACATCTGACATTTTGTTTCAATGAATAATTTGCTATAAACACTTCTCATTCATTTAAATTGAGGCTCAAAACATAAACTACAATGAATTACCTTTATTTTGGTATATATATATATATATATATATATATATATTGATATACAAACATGTATTTCAATCAATTATTTTAAAAAAGAATATTTTTCAAAAAACATGAAAACACTTTTGTCGCATACTGTATCTATATATATATATATATATATATATATATATATATATATATATATATATATATATATATATATATATATATATATATATATATATATATATATATATATATATATATATATATATATATATATATATATATATATATATATATATATATATATATATATATATATATATATATATATATATATATATATATATCAATATATATATATATATATATATATATCAATATATATATATATATATATATATATATCAATATATATATATATATATATATATATATATATATATATATATATATATATTTGTATATATATATCATCATATATATATATATTTGTATATATATATATCATATATGTATATATGATACATAATTAACAACATAGTATATAAAAATAAAATTGTAACATAATTATGTACAAATATATATTATACATATTTATAAAATTATATATGCATTTAATTTTGTTAATATATAATTTTAAAATATAAAGAACTTTAACTGAATTATACCAATGTACACTTGAAATATAATGTACAAATAAGTTTGTTTAATGTATTGAACCTATTTTATTATTGTTATTGATGCATGTTTATCAATAACAATAATAAATGCGCGTTTTAAGACGAATATTTTTGGTTCATGATTGGAGATGAATGGCTATGAAAGGTGCTAACATGTATTTTAAAGGTATTTTTACATTGAAAAACAAATACGCTTCCTTTCTAGAATGTAAACACTAATCTATATGATATTTAGTTATGTGACGGAATATACTTTTGAACCCACAGCCATCAACTAAACCATCTATTTACTTATAAAAATTAGTCTCTTCATTGAAATTATAGAACTAATTATGGCAACATTCCAGCTAACTTCTTTGCTATTTTTTATTTATTTAAGCAAAAAGTATCTGTTTAAAATATCGTTAAGTTAAAATTTGAATCAATACAAAGGCTTAAATAATAAGCCAATTTTTAAAAATATCGTTTATTTGCTGATTATTTGTATTTCAAGCATTGTTTTTGTGACGGTATTCGGAACCTTTGACGTTTTCAAGCATTGCACTTCCACCTATTATACTTTTATGGGAAAACATTTTAACGTTTAAACTTTTACGCGTTTTTAGTAGCTTAAAATTAGTCATGGTCCAAAATTGGCCTGACGTTGACTTGACGTTAGCGCTTAGATAACAAATAGTCCAACGCTTCCGACTTTGGTCAACGTATGTGTGCTAGCTGGTAGTTGGGGAATCTTTTCAGCAACAATCTTAACAAAGCAATAATTAAAGCGACAAGAACACTTAAAGAAATTTGTTTTGAAAAAATAAAACATCATTTTGTTAAGATGATGGTGTGGATGTTAAGCAACACATGTTTTTAAGTTAGAGCAACTAGGAAAAAGAGTTTCCTATTCAATCTGATTCAGATTCAGAATTTTCTGATCAAAAGATTTTGTCATTCAAGGTTTGATCACAAATTATATCAAAATTTTCTAGAATAAATAAAAACTGCATATACTAGGTCGTTTTGAAGAGGGTAAATTAGACAAATTTTTTGACTTGAAAATTGCAATTTCCTGTTTCAGCCACCTAGCTAAAGATTATAAATGACTTAAATGTACCATTTATAAAAGACGTAAACTGTTTTAAACTGTCATTTCTGTCAAAATTTTAGAGGTTTAATAATAAAGTTGTCAAACAGTTTTATTAATAAACCTCTTAAATAGACACCTTAATATGTATTGTTGTCTTTTTCCTTGCAATGATATCGCATATGGCTTTTTTTCAACGGTTCAAAAGAAGTTTTGTAAAAGAGAAAAATAATATGATAATTTAAAAGAAATTACATAATTAAATCAATTAACAATAAAAACAAGAAAAAGAGAGGTAAAGAAAAACTAGGAAATAAAAAAAACTTGAAAAAAAAGGAAGTAAAACAAAAATGTTTTAAGAAATTAAAGGAAAAAACCGAATAAGAAAAAAAACTAAAATTTGAATAAAAAAGAAAAAGAATAAAAGTAAATAAAAGAAGACAAAAAAAGAAAAAGAAACTTATATATTATATAAAATTAGTTAAATTATATTTGTAAAATAAGGAAGATTCTTTGTTGTACTGTGTTATTGTTTGATGTTATAATTCCTTTCTGCTTTTTTTTTTTTTTTTTTTTTTTGCGATCTGTTGTGTCGTAATGTTGTACTTTTTATTTTTTTTTTCTTTGTGTATATATATGTATTTGTTATAGGAAATGATACTTATTTTAATACTATTTTATCATGTGTTATGATTTTAATTTTCTTTTTTTCTCTCTTTCTCACTCTCTCTTTTGATTCAATATTGTTCATTCATTATAAATATTTTATACTTTTTGTT
>NC_088929.1:7445000-7495000 GCF_038396675.1 Hydra vulgaris | reverse complement strand
GATGGAAGTTTTGTCAGCTGGAGTTAAAGTCTTATTAGATTTGCGTAAGGATTTGATGTCATTATTTATTTTTTCTTGAAATGTCTTGTTGATATTGCAAAATTTTATAGTTTTAACGAGATTTAATAAATCTTTTTCAAATAGTGACATTTTTTAACTTGTTGAGGACACTTTAGAGATTTTACTCCATAGTTAGTAATAGGATTACACTTAGACGCATCATAAAGTTGCTTGTTAATAAAAAATAACGCTTTCCATCTCATTCTTTTAATAAGAGCATCAGTTTTTTCGAGTAACTGCAGTATAAAATCTTTTTCTGATTGAATGGGTATATTTTTGATTGAGAATTTAAAGTTTGTTTTTTCCATCATGAACAATTTTGAGTAGAGTGCTCAACAGAAAGGGGCGTTTAATTTGTGGTAGTACGATTTAGTGTTAAAAACACTAAACTCTTGATCGTTGTGGAGTGCTCAATATTTAAAAAAAAATATTTTTTTCAAAAACAGAGCGTTACTTAAATTAAAAAGAAAACAATTTTTAATGGAACTTAATGTTTCATGCCTATCGGCAATCATCAGCCGTATGATTATAGATATATATATATATATATATATATATATATATATATATATATATATATATATATATATATATATATATATATATACATATATATATATATATATATATATATATATATATATATATAGATATATATATATATATATATATATATATTTATATATATATATATTTATATATATATATATATATATATATATATTTATAATTATATATACACATATATATATAAACCTAATAATCATTGTACGATTATAGATATATAGATATATGTATACATATATATATATATATATATATATATATATATATATATATATATATATATATATAATTATATATATATATATATATATATACACATACATATATATATATATATATATATATATATATATATATATATATATATATATATATATATATATATATATATATATATATATATATATATATATATATATATATATATATATATATATATATACATATATATAAATGTAGGCGAGAGTGGGGTAATGACGAACGCGGGGTAACTCCGAACATGGTCAAAACAGCATTGTAAAAAAATAAATTCGACAATTTTTTTTTACCTGCTGAGAAGGGATCCTATGCTCAGTTCCAGACGTGCAGTAGTGTAATGAAGCTGCGGGTGTTGTTCACTATAACTTGATTTTAAATTTTTCTGATAATTTTATGCAACTTTTTTCTTGAGTAACACTCTGTTGTAGCTTCTATGGAAATAATGTCACTCCTTTTTTTTGTTTTTGTTGCATAATATAGTTTTTAGACTTAGTTATTACAATTAGCTTTTTATTCGCTATTACACAACAGTGCTTGTGATTGCCCCCCAATGTGTTCGGAATTAACCCACGTAGGCAGGGTAATTCCGAACACCAATGGTTTTATTTCTGGCATAAATTTTTATTTTATGATAAGATTTTTAAAAATTCCTTTTGAGGGTTTGTGACTGAGTAGTTAAACTAATTGATAAGCAATAAATATGATCAATTTTGTATAACTGGTGTCTTTAATTTGCATTCCCGCTTAGGTGTTCGCCAATACCCCACTCTCCCTTATATATCTATATATATATATATATATATATATTTAAATATATATATATATTTAAATATATATATATATATATATATATATATATATATATATATATATATATATGTTAGTGTTCATATATATGTATATATATTATACATATATATATATATATATATATATATATATATTTAAATATATATATATATTTAAATATATATATATATATATATATATATATATATATATATATATATATATGTTAGTGTTCATATATATGTATATATATTATACATATATATATATATATATATATATATACATATATATATATATATATATATACACATATATATATATATATATATATATATATATATATATATATATATATATATATATATATATATATATTAGGTTGCTGCAAAAATAATCTTTTCATATTTTATATTTTTGGATGAATTTTTGAATAAATTTATTATTGGCAGATGTCATGCTATATGTTATTTAAAAGCGCGTTTTTCGCTTGATCTAGTTATCGTATTGGTTTTGTTTTATAATAGTTTAGTCATTTTTTACAGGACATCAAATCTATCATGGACAAGAAACAAATTTGAACGATTTTTCTGTTCCAGTTCAAGATGGGCCAAAAAGCTGCCGAGACAGCTCGCGATATCATTACTGCATATGGCCCAGAAACCACTAACGAACGTATGGCACAGTGGTGGTTCAAAAAATTCCGCAGCGGTGAGGAGAGCCTTGAAGATAAAGAGGGTCGCGGACGTCCGTCTGAGATTGATGACGATCAATTGAGAGCCTTAATCGAAGCCGACCCGCGCAAAACCATACGAGAGGTTGCGGAAGAACTCAACGTTCATAACTCAACAGTTGATCGCCACTTGAAGCAAATAGGAAAGTCAAAAAATCTTAGCGAATGGGTGCCGCACGAACAGAACGAAAATCAAAAAAATCGTCGTTTTGAGGTATCGTCTGCTCTTCTTCTGCGCAACAAAAACGATCCGTTTCTCGTCCGGATCGTGACGTGTGATGAGAAATGGATCCTCTACGACAACCGACGACGTTCCGCGCAGTGGTTGGACCGCAATGAGGCCCGGCAGCACTTCCCGAAGCCGAATCTCCACCAAAAGAAGGTTATGGTGGCTGTTTGGTGGTCTGCAGCCGGTCTCATCTATCACAGCTTCCTGAATCCTGGCGAGACGATTACGGCAGAGAAAGACTGCCAGCAAATCAACGTAATACATCAAAAGCTCCGATGTATGTGCCCGAGATCGGTCAATATGAAGGGACCAATTCTCCTCCACGACAACGCCCGGCCGCACGTCACACAACCGACCCTGCAGAAGTTGAACGCATTGGGCTACGAAACTCTGCCTCATCCACCATACTCACCGGACCTCTCGCGCACCGACTACCACTTTTTCAAGCATCTCGATCACTTCCTCCACAAGAAATGCTTCAAAAGCCGAGACGATGTCAAAATGACCTTTGATGACTTCATCGCTTCCAGGACTTCGGAATTTTACGCTACCGGCATAAATAAACTTGTTTCTCGTTGGCAAAAATGTGTTGATTGTAATGGTTCTATTTCGATAAATAAAGTTTATTCTATGCAGAGTTATGTTTGTTCAAAGTTAACGGTTGAAAAACGAGATTATTTTTGCAGCAACCTAATATATATATGTATATATATATATGTATAATATATATATATATATATATATATATATATATATATATATATATATATATATATATATATATATATAATATATATATATATATATATATATATATATATATATATATATACATATATATATATATATATATATATATATATGAACATTAACATATATATATATATATAAATAAATAAATATATATTTATATATATTTATATATATATATATATATATATATTTATATATATATATATATATATATATATATATACACATATATTTATATATATTTATATATATATATATATATATATATATATATATATATATGTATATATATATATTTAAATATATATATATATAGATATTATATATATTTTTATAAACAAGAAATGTTAGTTTATTCATATATATTATTTGTTGAATGTTAGTTTATATATATATATATATATATATATTTATATATATATATATATATATATATATATATATATACATATATATATATATATATTTATATATATATATATATATATATATATATATATATATATATATATTTATATACATATATATACATGTATATATATATACAAAAAATAATTGTCTGTTAAATGTTTACGGGAGATCTCTGTTAATTTAAAAAAAATATTTTGACTACAACTTTTTTTATGTAAACCTCCGCAATTTAAAGTTTAAACTATATAATGATTTAGTAATGCATACAAAAGTTATATTGAAAATTAAAGAAATGTAGTTCTATTATCAGTATAAAGAAGTTCGAATTTATTGATTTCAGTTTAAAGTTAAAGACTCATAGTGACGATATCACAAAAAAAAAATTTTTGAAGGAAAAATTTTTAGCCTGTTTGATTACCAAATATAGAAAATACTTGTTAACTACATTTATACATCTAATTAAAAGATTATATTTTAAACCATAAGTTAGTATTAGATAACTGTAGCTTTGTAGTTGTTAACTAAATAGTTTTAGTTATCAAATAAGATGAAAATTTAACAACTTTCAAATCATGTTTGTTTAAGCATTTTAAAAATATTTTATGTTCACGCATGTGTTAAAGTACGTCAATGTCCAAATTGCTACGTCTTTGTACGTCGATTGGACCCTTTTTAACATTCGTCCAAAAATATTTTTGACAAATGGACCTAAACGGTTTGTCCTATTGACGTCAAAGGACGTCCTGTGCCCATTGGGTTATATGACAATGAATAGATGAGTAATATAATTTACCAAAACAAGTATGGAGGTTTAAAGACAGTTGATTAACCCGACAGTTAAATGGAAAATTGTAAAACGTTGAAGATCTTACAATCCAACGATAAAGCGATGCAATCTATGTCTATACGAAAAGTCATAATATCTTACACCTATTAAAACTGAATAAATAAGAAAAATGAATTACTACTCAAATGTAAACGTATATGCAAATTTTTTCTATCAAAATTCGATAAGGATGATAACGCAGCCGTTTTTATAATTTTCTTTTGGTTGTTTGTTGTTATGACGACGGAGCCCACTGCACCGTAACTTTATATTCGAACGGTATTTTTATTTCTTGATTTTCTATTACATGACAATGAATGCCTCAACACATAAGACTACTTGCACAATAAGAAGTATTATTTGCCTTTGTTAATTAATTCACTCTCTCTCTCTCTCTCTTTATATATATATATATATATATATATATATATATATATATATATATATATATATATATATATATATATATGTATATATATGTATATATATATATATATATATATATATATATATATATATATATATATATATAAATATATATATATGTATATATATATATATATATATATGTGTATTTATATATATATATATATATATATATACAAATATATATATATATGTACATATATATAAATATATATATATATATATTTATATACATATATATATATATATATATATATATATATATATATATATATATATATATATATATATATATATATATACATATATATGTATATAAAAAGGAAGTATTTAAGCTTTTTTAAATAAATTTGATATTTTTTATTGTACCTTTAGCATGACTATATTGTTAAAAATGATAAATTGGCATATCTTCACCATCATAGCATAAGGTATGGTATGTATTTAGGATACAAAACATTATTTGCTTATTACTTTGAGCATGACAACGGCCGGATCAGTACTTTGAGTCTCAGCCAAAATGTTTACATAAATATTAATTGCGGTCAATTTTCCTTTGCTGAAATACCTTCTAAATTCTACTCTATAATGGGTGTAACAGCGACTCTAAAATCATTATCACAAGCAGAGAAGGAAATTATCAAAAGTTATGGAATTAAAAAGTTTATTTACATTCCTTCAATATTTGGAGCAAACAAACTTTGCTACAATAAAAATTATCACATGTTTATAGAAAATGATAAAGACTATTTTGTAAAGCTCAATCAACATATTGAGAATTCAATGGTAACTTTCAATGAACACAAACGACCTGTTTTAGTGTTCTTTGAAACAAAATCAACTCTTATGGAGTTTTACAACTGGAGTAAACTTTCTTTTAAAAAAGAAGACATACAAATAATTACTGAAGAAGTTTCCAAATTTCCCAGTGAAAGAGATATGCTAATTAGACGTGCGACCATTTCAGGACAAGTTACGTTTTTGACACGTGTTTTTGGACGTGGAACAAATTTTGATTGCAGTGATAAAAACGTTATCGCCAATCGCGGTGTACATGTTGTGCAGACATTTTTTTCAAAAGAGTATAGCGAAGAAGTTCAAATTCAAGGCCGAACAGCTCGGCAAGGTATAAATACTATTTTTTAAAGATTAGTTTTAAATAAAGGTTTTAACGGTCTTTAAAAACAATATCGCAATTGTATTTTAAAACTTTTTCAAGATATTTGAATTTTTTATTGTTTTTTGTTCGTTTGTTTTTTGCTTATTTAGCATTGTTTTGTGTATTAATTAATGAGGTATAATATATGTATCTTGAAAATAAAATTGAACCATGTGTATATTTAAGAACAGAATATAAAAGAAAAATACTTTAAACACCTGGGGTATGCAGAGTCTTAATTACATAGAATTCATGTTACCTTTATCTATTATGCATTAAGAAAGAGAATTTCTAACTCTTTTAATAATTGAAAATTTATAATAATTATTTTTAACTCTGTTTGTGAATAAATGGTGACGAAATCTTAAACTGTTACTCCAATGATTTATTAGAATTCTAATCATTTTTAACTCTGTTTGTAAAAAAAAATATGTCGAATTCTTAAATTGGTAAATTTTTTTGGCATCCTACAATTGGTACTTCTTCTAGATTGTTCCAGCTCAAAATACTTGGGAGAATGGAAAAAAGTAACGATGTCTTTCATTTTTATGATTTTAAACATTTGAGTCAGATTACCTATTCTACATCTATCATGCAAAAATGGTAATTTATTGCTCTTACATTTATGTTATAATACTTTGTTTTTTAAAAAAAAAAAAACCAAATAATGACTTTTTTTTACTTATTTACAACTTTAGTATATTTACCTTCACTTTGTACGTGGGAGCACACTTTTATATTTGTAGGAACAGTATGGTTCATACAAACATAAATGTGCGCTCAAAACTATAAATGATGCTCGGTTTTTGACATCAGCAACTTATGCATTAATTAAATATAAAGGGTGATCCATGAAGGTCGTAATGCTAAATCTAAATATTAAATAAAAGTAGGAGATCATATGGTCTCTTGCGCAGCGATTTCATTAAACATAAAGCGCAATATTTCTAAAAAAAACTCTGAACAAGAAAGCCAATGATCTCCTACTTTTATTTAAATGTTAGATTTAGCATAACATAAAACAGATTCTCAGCTCCAAATGTAAGGGCAACAAACTACCCAGATAAATGTTAGAGACCTTTCAATCTAAACTTATTTTTATTGACAGGTAAAATTATATTAAAGTTTTATTGTTTAAAAGTTACGACAACAAAAAGTTAATAACATCTTTATTTTTAGGAGAGTGGAAACTTTGCATAGTCATAACTTGCAAATGCCAAAACTTAATTAAATGAAATTTGAAATCTGTGAATAATTATAAATTTAGTTTAGAATAGCAACTGTATAAATCTTGGCTACATATTGTCCTCACATTTAAGGCTAAGGGCGCACAAATTCTTGAGATATAGTAGTACACAGGCTCTATTTACTAAAATTATTTACTAAGAATTTTCATTTGATGTATATATTAATATATATATATATATATATATATATATATATATATATATATATATATATATATATACATATATATATATATAAATATACATATATATATATATATAAATATATATATATATATAAATCTATAATATATATATATATATATATATATATATATATATATATATATATATATATATATATATATATTTATATATAAAATATATATATATATATTTATATATATATATTTATATATATATCTATATATTATATATATATATATATATATATAAGTATATATATATATATATATATATATATATAATATATACATATATATATATATATATATATAAATATATATATATATATATATATATATATATATATATATATATATATATATATATATATATATATATATATATATATATAGATATATATATAGATATATATATATATAGATAGATAGATAGATAGATAGATATATCAAAAGATAGATAGACGGATAGATAGATAGATTGATAGATTGATAGATTGATAGATAGATAGTAAAATCTACTTAGTGTACTATTGAAGGAACTCAATAATAAAGTTTATTTCGGTCTATGTGAAACCACATATAAATAAAGATATGTGAAACATCATAAACCTTCCGATGCATCCAAATTTAAAAATGACACTGAACTTTCTAAAGATATATGGAAGCTAAAATCTAAAAATACGAAAACTGGGATTATAGGAAGATAATATCACAACGTTTGCCTTTCAATCAAGCTTCGAAAGTTTGTAGTCTTTGTTTCCGTGAGAAATTTATTATATTTTCATACTGAAGAGAAAATTTACTTAATAAAAGATATAACATAATATTAAAAAGCCGTCATTCAAAAAATTTTAACTTCCCTTATTCGACAAAAGTGCTGAGAAAAAAAAAGCAAAGGAATTACCAATTATTAGTTTGGGTTGTTTGCAAAAACAGCCCAAACTAATAATTGGTAATTCCTTTGCTTTTTTTCTCAAAATTTAAAAACTGATTATTTAGTGTTGAGGCATCTAATTGAACATTTAAGTGGTGCAACAATTTCTTATAATAAGTAATCTGAACCACTTAAAAAATTTTTTAACACAAATAATGAGGTTGGATTTAATAAAAACTTTTTAAAAATAAAAGCCGCGTTGGCTTACTCATCGTATTTACATCGGGCCGTTAGTAGCAAGCTTCAGGTGGTTCAAAAGCGGACCCATGGCGGTAAAACGGTAAATTTTAACAGCGGTTCGTTGGCTGCAAGCCAATGTTGGAGAGACAGCGTTTCGATATAGGACCTTATGTAACTTGCTCTTCAATTTCAAGGCATAAACCTTCCTAATATTATTTTTGTACTTTTCTTTGAATATAGACATTTATCTTTAGCAAAACTGTTTATTTTTTTTATAACATGACCTTATACAAAGCAATGTATAGGTAACACATTTTAAACTTTTTCAAATTTATTAAATAACATTGCTAGCTAAAACACTTATGATAAATTAGTTAGCCTAGACCTCGGCGTTTTAACCTAATAACCGGTTAACAAATATGAATAAAGAACATTTTAAATTATCAACAGAAATTATTTCAAGATGGAGATTTACAAATACAAGTTACATATTACAATCATAATAAATTTATTATCTAAAACATTATATATAATCTCAATAAAATAATGTTTAAATTGCGTTTGGCGACTCTATTTTTAAAATGTTTTTAAAATAAAAAGAAACATTTCACACTTCATTCGGATACTACATACAGTAGAGATTTAATAACATTAAACGAAAATTGCTTCACGTAGCGATATGCAGACTTTTAATGTAGCCCTGAAATACGACACTGTTATATTAAAAGAAATATAGAAATTAACCAGTTAACAGATACTAGAACAAACATAATAAACTTTTTAGTCAAAATACCTTTTAAAGGGCTTATTTTAATTTGATAGCAAGTATCTCCATGGAATAAATGTATTTACATTCAACAAAATGTAAATAAAACCACTTCAATGTTAAGGTTAATACCTAGTTTTAAAATAACTAAAGTACAGTAATTTAAAATGTTTTTGATAAAACTTTAAGAAAACAAAACAAAAGTAAAGTAATACATAAATATTACCAGATCCCTGCATTTTTTTAAGTAAAACATCAGATCGCCATCTCTAACTAGCTGTAATATCAAACATGTCAAACTGTCATTCCATATAATAAGGAACTCAAAATGGCGGTTTAATTTACCTCAAAAAAAACTGTTAAACTAGTATATGATTATTATGGTGTAAATATAAATGTTTATTTCAAATAAAATATTTAAAAAAAAATTGGTGACTTGAAGTATTACTTATTTAAGTATTAGCTAAAAATGAAACAATAAAGTACACTGTGATGTTGCTTAATAAAAACATTATCTTGCTTCTTGTTATACTTATAAGTTGTATATTATAGTTTAACTGTATATAAATGTATATTAATGTATATTAATGTATATATGTATATATATATATATATATATATATATATATATATATATATATATATATATATATATATATATATATATATATATATATATATATGCATATATATATATATATATATATATGTATGTATATATATAGGCAGTTACATAAAAAACTTAAAGTCATAACTTTATGGTAGTTAAAAACATTTGGTTATTACATAAAAAATTTAGACTAGACATTCCAACTTTAAACCATGTTTAGATGAAAGAGACCATCAAATGCTGCACATTGATACCAAACTTATGTTTCTAGCCAATGGCGATACTTATTACAGGCCTTCCAGTCGCTAATCCGTTTTGTTGACAGGGGGCGGACAAAGTTACAGATAATATAAAAAAGGGCTAAAAAAGTGTGCGAACTAATCCATTATTTTTAATTAGTTTACTAAAATTTTGAAGTACTGTGTTAATACAAAAAATGTCTGTTGCAGTGTTATATAAATGTTGTCAAACTTAAATAAAACATTTTGAAAAAAGGAATAAAATACAATATTTTTCAAAATAATGAATTGTAATTATTTAAAATCTAAATCACAAAAGTATGAACAAACTTTAACTTAATGCAATGAAAAAAAAAGGAAAAAAATATTAAAATATAGATCAATAATGTTATAATAAAATGTACGTAATAACTTTTTAATGTTACACAGATAACTTTAAAACATTCATTGTAGGTTCCTTATTTGACTTGGGTAAAAACAGAAAACATTAACTTTTAAGAAATATGCTTGATAATATTCTACCATGTTTCTTTAACGTAATAAAGTTATAAATATCAGATATCATCATAAAAGTATTACACAATAACTTTCTGTACATTTTGTTTTTCTCAATTTCAAAAATAATGAAACAAAAAAATACCCACTGCACACAGCAATCGAGAGGTATATTCAATCCATCGCGGTTCATAGTTTTTGTATAGTCTTCATATAACTGAAAGTAAAATGCAGTGTCATAAAACAAATCATTTTCACTAACATCATTTTTACTTGTAGCATAATCTGCAATATAAAAAAAAAAAGCCTTTTTTGTACTTAGTGACAAAGATGATTCTAGTTCAGGTAATTGATTAATACGAGATTCTTCACTTATTAAATGGCCACATTTTTTGAAAAGAATGCTCGATATCAATAGCGTAATCTGTAACATTAACTTTTAATTGCAATAACAGTTTAGCTTTCCCAATCCTTAACTTTTCAACAACATTTTGAACTGTTATAAGGTATGTTTTACTTGAACTATACCTAAACTTACTGAATGTTTTTTCAATATAATCAGCTGAAAACTCTCCAAACATAACATAATCTAAATTGTTTTTTAGCAAATGTTTACACATATCCATGATTACATAAAATGTATGCCAAATGAAAGAACCTCTATCTTTAGTTAAAGATTTCATTCTATGACCATGCTTTAAAACGCCATATTTCAAAAATCAAGTAAGTACAGCAAATTTATGTCTAATTCTTCAGAAATAGCTCTATTATGAGAATCTAAAAATCGCATATCACCATAAAATTCTTTTACACTCACAATTTTCCAAAACTAAGTAATTTTTTTTAAAAAACAAATGGTTTCATTCATATTGCAAAGATGAATAACTTTTGCATAAGTTTTAAGAGCAGCTATAGTTTCATCGCAAAATACTCTTAAACAATATGATACTTTTTGGGTATCACATTGTTTAAGAGTACTTCTGGGTTTTGGATATATAGCTACAAAATTTAGTCTTGACAACTTAACTAGCTGATCTTTCTCAAAATCAAAGATACATTTAAGGTTACACCACTTAGCAGTCAAATTTTAGTCTTTTTCAAATTGTAACTCCTGCATTTTTTCCATAATCCAGTAATTCCTAATATTCTTTAGAAGATGAACATAATCAAAAAAAAAAAATGCCACGTGTTGTTAACTACGGTTTTCCTTCCACTCTCTCAAATAATTTTAAAAAAGCTTGATTATTCATTACAAATAACTAAAATTACTTTTCCATTGCTAGACTCAATCGAACTAATGACGTAGCACACTTGCTCAAACAAAAAGGCAGCATCCAAATGACAGAAAGGTATCATTTTGCATAAAAGAGATGGTCCACCTTTTAAACATTTAACCATAATACCCAAAACGCTTATTGCTAACAACTCTGGATTATTTTCCGCTTTTTCAAACTTATAACCACTATGATAAAGAAGAAAAGACTTTACATAAACTTCATCCACCAAAAGTATACAATTTCTATAATTTTCTTCTAAATTTGAAAAAATGTTACTAATAAAGTCAATATCGAAAACTTTCCTTGTCCTTGATGCAATTTTTGTTAATGCTTCAATACTTGGCAGTTTAAAATCGTTTCGAACCTGATTGTATAAGTTTCTTGACGTTGAACAAAAACAATACGATCTGATTATAGTTTCTGCATTATGAATTTTTTTACCTACTTCTGATGCATTCATTGATATAACTAGATTTTGTAAAACCAACATTTGATAATCAGTTTCAATGTTGTTCAGGAAACGAATTGTTTCTTCAACTTTTAACCAGCGATCAAGATATGTAATACGATTTTTTGAAAGTGAAGAAATAAAATAACAAACACCAGCATAAAAGCTTTCAAATTTAAAATTGCTTGAGACATAAACAGCAAGCATAAGTATACAATTAACATAAAAGGAGTTTGATTGGACATGCAAAACATCGTTTATAACAAAAGTTGTTAGAGAAAAAATAAATTTACAATTTTTAATATCTTTACATAAATAATGAATGTAAACAAATCGTTTTTTAAATATTGCGACAATTCATCCCATTTTTCAGTTCTGATAGAAGACAACACTTTAGTAGTGGACCTTGGTTTTAAAGGTTGAGTTGGTACCGCACACTAGGTGGAATGCATCTGGTTTATTTGGAAAAATACTTCTTTGAACTGAATTTATCAAACAATTTCTTTCTTCTTTATTGGAAAGAAGCCTAAAAACACGTATTTTATTTTTAGTATCATAGTTTCCTCTGTATCCAGAAACACAGCACTTTTTAACCATTTATTGTAACAATCAACTACTCATAAATCGAACTTTTCAAAAATTAAAATATATTTTTTCATAAGATTGTCTGCCCCAGTCAAAAATACGGACTCGCGACGAGAAGGTTTGTAGTAAGTATCGCCATGTTCTTGCCCAATTAGAAGCAAATCTATAGTAATTTGAGTGATCAAAATTAATGATGGACGTCTTAACAAAGAATATATACTCTATATTCTTGTGGAATACATAAAATAAATTAGGAATATAGTCTAGATATTAACATATAATCATTTGTTTTTATAAAACATGTTATATATTTTAATTAATTTTGAAACCGCAAATAAATATCTACTTTTTAAAACGTTTTTCTTTTATATTATATAAAAAAAAACGTTTTAAAAAGTGAGTGATTAATTACAGTTGTAAAATTACATAAAATCTATAACAAGTTATATAATAAAAAATGTTTATTATATTTATCTTTACTTACATAAATCACTATTTAGTTTATATTTCTTTTTAACAGGATTTTTTTTTTTAATATTTTGACTGAAATAAAATATACTTTAAGGAATTATTAATCGCGTTAGGTTCAAACCGTTAGATTCTTGCGCGTTAAAAACTAATTTTAAAAGGTTAGAATCTATCGAAAAAGAGAAACCGACCAGCAAGTATGCACAAGCTAGAGGTGGAATATTGGCGTAGCAAAACTTTATTAATGCTATTTATTCTAACTTGATGAGGTTTTTTTTTTATTATTGGATAAATGTTACATAATTCCTTTTACATACGAAAAATTTCTTTTATTACAAGTATAAGTATTGTGCTTATGAAACTTACCTGCTTGTTTCTGCTCTGTAAACTGTAAAAAAAACTTACAAATTTTTCTGAAAGCGAGTAATAAATGTTACCTGACTTTTGTTCTTAAATTAAAAATAAAAATTTTAAACAGTCAGTCATCTATACACTTATTTTAACTAAAATAATAACAGTAACAATAATAATAATAATAATTATTATTATTAATACTTTTATCATTATTATCGTTATTATTATTAATAATATTATTATTGTTATTATTATTATTGTTATTATTGTAATTATTATTGATATTATTACTATTACTATTATTATTATTATTAATACATTATATAAAATGTCTATATATAAGTTAAATATAAATAGAATTAACACTAATATCTTAGAGCTTTGACTTTTACTTTTTCACAAGAATGTTTCAATAAAAAAGGTAGGGTATAACTGTTTTTAAATATATTTTGATACAATAATACTATTATATCAAAATATATTTAAATATTGTAGTAGTACTAAAACAACTACAATAAAATAAAAGAATGTATTATTCTGTTGTAGTTGTTTTATTTAATAAAATGTTTTTGGTCAAAACAAAGCAAGAAAATAGCTTATGTGGATCATCTTACAAGTAAATTATGCAATGTTTTCATCACATAATTAACATACTGAGAGTGTGTATGTCTCGCCCTATGTAAATAGTAATGATTTTAGATTAAGTTATGAAAGGTTTTAAACAATATCTGACTCAGGTTGTAATTGTTCAAATTGGTATATTGGCAGGGTTTATAATTTTTAACACATATCTAATCTTTTTACTTAGAAAATACATTTTTTTTGTGCTCAGTAGTTAACAACTATTCTTTGCAACTGTTTTGTTGATTTTAATTTTACGAGCTTGATATTTGTTTGAGTTGTTGTTTTGATCCATTCAATTCATATAACCTGATGTTTGTATTTAGCTTTGATTCTTAGAAGCTTTTTAATGAAATCCTGCAGTACTAATTGGTTAAAAAAAGGTACAAGAACAGCAAAAAGAAAAACAGGAAACAGCTGAATACATTAAGTGTATTCTAAAACAAGAAATTTTATTCACTTCAAAAGATCTTCTTTACAGTTAACATTCGAATAACTAGTTTTTATCGTATAATGATTTTTTTCTTTTTTTTAAATACAGACAAAGTATTTATTTAAAACAAATCTTTTTTTTTTCTGCAAACTTTTGTATGGAAGTGTTTAGTTTAATATATATTAGGTTATTGTTCAAAATGTTAAGTATATAATATAGGAGGTGTTTCAGTGTTTTGAAGCTTTGTTGTTGAGTTTGTTGTTGTTGTTGTCTCAAGCAGCTGCACTTTATTCTAAATTTATACAATAGTCATTGAAGCCTGTTCAATAAGCCTTTTTTTACATTTTCATTTCTTTTATTTCTTCTTTTACATTTCATTTTTTACAAAGTCTGTCGGGATTTTATGTATTTATGTTTGTATGTATGAAGCAATTTAGTAGTAATGATTAACAATATACAGCATAGTTCAAGTTCTGAAAGTTAGCCTAATGTTAGATCATATCAACCATTTAAAAATAAAGTTGTATGAAATAAAAAAAATAAATTATTGCAATTTAATATTACTTTAAAAAAGGGCACTTAGTTTATCAAAATGTTGTGAAGGGTTTATAGCCATTTTTTTTGTTGTTTTGAGTCACTATGCGGCTATTTTCAAAATTTAAGGCTTAGAAAATAAAATTTCAATCATTCATCAAGACTTATTAAATTTACAAAGTCAAAGAGGACAAGGTACACGGGTCATGGGGAGATGCCCCATGACCCCTGCAAAATGCAAAACATTATCAATTTTTTCAATCTGGGCGTAAATATTTGTAGCAAAAAATACTTGTAATTGTTAAAATAAATTTTAATGTTTTTTTCCAGATATGGGTAATTTTTTGAATTTTGCTCCACAGCAGCACCTTCTGGAGTACCAGTACGGGGTATTTAACTTTTTTCTTTATCAAGTTTCAGGCATAATTATTTTTTTAGATCATTGTCAGCTTATTAGGACTAATTACCTGAGCAGATTAATTACATAAATGTCTTGGCAGGGCCGTACCAAGGGTGGGGCCGGCCGGGCCGCGTCCTGAGGTGCCAGAATTGGGAGGGCGCAAATTTTAATGAATTAAAAAAACAATAATCAGTTTATAAAACAAATTTTTACGGCGTCGCTGCTGTTGATAAGAAAACTAATTAAAATTCCGCCTTTTGAAACAAACTTCTAAATATTAAATTTTTTTTACTGAACAAAAGAGCGCCCTTTAATACTAACATACCTTTGATAACTTTTGAACATTTTGATTCTATTATGAATCGAACCAAAAAATTATCTGGTGCTGAATTTAAGAAGAAAAGAAAATAGCACCAAGAAAGAGACAAGAAACTATAAACTGTTTCAAAAAGTAGTTGGTAACAAACTCAGTGGAAAAAAAAATTATTTCAGAGGATATTTGTATTAAAGTTAATGACAGTTAAACAGATCCTATAATTGACTTAAGTTCAGATCGTCATTTGGAATTAATTGAAGAGGAGATTTTCATCAGCCAAAGTCAAGAAGAATTTTGCACAACTGATTCAGAACCAACAAGGGAAGATGGAAATGTCCAGCTTTCAGGCTCAGCTGAAATGGCCTTGGAAGAAAATTTTCAACATAGGGATCCAGCAACATGGCCTAAAATAACGGACAAAGCAAGATGCTTTTTGATTGAGCATGGGCTAGAGCAAGAGAGAAGAGAATTTTTCCCAAACACGCAGTGTGATTTAGACAACAGAATGCGACACATCAGCTCAAAATGGTATAAAAAAATTCATCCCAATGGTGAAAAATTTGTTCGCTTTTGGCTGCAGTGCAGCAACAAAAAAGATTCTTTTTTTTGTTTTTGCTGTTTGTTATTTTCAACAACAAAAACCAACAATTTCTCAGAAATTTCCAAAGGGTTTTGTGACTGTAAAAAACTAAACCCAAGAATTCCTGAACATGAAAACAGCAATGAACACCAATAATACTATTCTGATTGGAAAACTCTTAAAAAAAACCTCACGGAAGGAAAGAACCTGGATTCTGATCTGCAGAGAGTTATCAGTGGAGAGATGAAAAAGTGGAGAGACATTTTGAAAGTGATTGTTGATGCAATTTTTTTCTGTGCCAAGAACAATCTTGCTCACACATTGCGTCTGTTAAAGCAAAAAAAACCACAACATCCTACTTTTCTCCTCGAATTCAAAATGAACTGATTGAGTTATTTGGCCAGAAAGTCAGGAACAAAAAGACTGCACTCCAGATGCCTTCCGCAAAGAGCAGATGACTCAGATCATCAGGGATGTCGACATCAGTGATAAAACCAGCACAATTAAGGAAAGCTTTGTGGACTTCATTGAATCTCACCAGAAAACTGGAAAAATCTTGCAACAGAGATAACTCAAAATTTGGAGAAGGATGTTCTAAACATTTCTGATTGATGGGGCTAAGGCTATGACAATGGAGCCAATATGTCTGGAAAATACAATGGCATCAAACCTCACATCCATTCTCTTAATGAGTTGGCAAGATTTGTTCCATGCGCAGCTCACACTTTAAATCTTGTTGGTGTTTATGCTGCTAAGGTTACCCCACTCATGATTACGTTTTTTGGAAAGGTTCAAGTCATCTTTAACTTTTTTTTCAAGCTCCTGATCAAGATGGGACAAACGAATAAAAACGTTTTAATTTTGCACTGCTAATTGTGACAAATGCTGTCACAGTTAGCACTGCAAAAGAACTTCTCATTCAAATTTATTTTAGTGTTTTGTGTTTGTTGGATTTCTGGTGTCAAATTCTTTCTCTAATTGACCGGGAAACAAATTGCTTCAGTCAAAAACCATTTCAATTGACATTGCCAAAAAAAAATTAAAAGATTGAAGGCTTCCATTCAGAATCTTTGAGATGTTGGGGTGGACAACATTATCAAAGATACCACAGAAAAAGCTAACTAGAGCGGAATTGATGGTGGCCTTCCAATCAAGAGGAAGCGCATAGTGAAGCGGATGTCACTTTATGAAGCTGAAGATATCACTTTATGAAACAGAATTCAGATCTTAGTGCAACCTTGCGTTTGACAGCATTATTACACAAGTTGAGTGGCGGTTTGAGGCTATATCTGCTGTATCCTCTGATTTTGACTTTCTCAGTGGACATTCGGTTTCTGAAAGTTCAGTGGATGGACACAAGAAAAAGCTGCAAATTTATGTCAAATTTACAAGGCAAATTTAGATTCAATGATGGATAACTTTGAAAAATCTAGCTCGATCGACATTTTGCAGCTCATTCATAAATATTCTTTAACCGATGCTTATCCCAACACGGCAATTGCTATTAGCATCTTCCTCATCATACCAGTCACAGTTGCAACGTGTGAGAGAAGTTTCAGTAAACTTAAGCTCATAAAAAACTATATGAGGTCAACAACGGGCCAAGAACATTTGTCTATATTGGCTATAATTTCAATTGAAAATGAAGTGGCAAACAACATCGATTTTGATGATGTCATTAATGAATTTGCCTCAAGAATAGCCAGAAAAGTGACATTGAACTAAATTTTGTGCAACTTAAATGACAAATTTTACTTATAACTTGATGTGATAAATTTTATGATTAATAAAACATTTTTTCGTTTAATTTTCTTCTTTTTCTTTTTCTTTTTTTTTCGGGAGAGGGGGGGCGCAATTTTCTTTTTTTGCCCGAAGCGCAAAATTGGCTCGGTACGGCCCTGTATCTTGGCTTATGTGCAACAAACTTCTTTCGCTGTTTTGATGTTTTAAGAAAGTTTAGGCTTTTTTAGAAATTTTACACACTTTCGTTCACATTTACTTAAAATAGCGCTGCAGCTCTTTTTTGCCATTACTTCGGTTGCACTAGCTGCCAAGAGTTCTGTGTCAAACACTCTCTAAAAGGCACTACTACTGCTATTAAGTTCAGTATTATTACATAGATAAAAGAAGCTTTTCATAACTGTATATTGAAGATAAGCGTACCACACTGAAACTATAGTTTGTCTTTAATACCCGAAGCAAATTAACTTGTTAAATACTTTAGTTTGTTCAAGAAAATTGCGTGTCAAAACAATTAGTATTTTCATATACCTTAAAATTAATTAAAAAAATGCAAAAATAAGCATTAAAGGACTATACTGTGCGGCTAAGCCCAAGTGAAATAAGGAAAAAATGAGGAAGAGAGAAAGGATAAAAATCAAAAATATATATTGAATAGATGTTCAGAACAAAACAAATACACTATAGTAAAGCGTGCAATAAAAAATAATAATGATAAGTTAGACACCACGCATGTAATATAAACGTAACATGTAATAAAAAATGTAATAAAAACAAAACAGGACACATAAGTAACCTTAAATCTACTTTAAATACAAGTGTTTAACATACTTAAAATAAATATACATATGTATAGGTATATGAATATTTAAAATTAATAAATATAAAATGATAGGAAGTGTAAAATAAAGAAAAGATATTGTTGCTTTTGTTTCATAATTTATGTCATAATCATAATTTATGTAGTGGTGGTAATAAACTTCTCCTAAGAATCGCTTTTAATGTTACCGGCTTTTTAAAGAGGCTCAGCACCAATACCTAGTTTATTCCGTCAGATAAACATCAATAACATTTAACTTGTTAAATGTCTAAATAAGTAAATTGTGTGTCAAAACAAATAGTGTTTTCATATACCGTAAAGTATGAAGAATCTCAACAATAACAACAAAAAATAATAGCAATAAGCAAAGAATCAATTTAGAAAAACAAAAAAAACTTTTTTGGTACTAAAAGAAAATGTTATTATTGAACCAACCTTTAGCAATCTATTTACGGCCAATGTAAATACTCACAATTTATACTGTTGTACAGTTATATAATATTCATTTGGAATGATGTTAGTGGTCGTCCATAAATTACATCACGCCCTAAGGAACAGGGGGATTGGTTTGTGTTTTGTGAGGGACTTGTAACTAAAGAGTTATAAAGTTGTGACGAGGAGGGGAGGGAGTCAAAAACTGTTGGATATTGCGTAGCGCAATTTATGGTCGACCCTTCAACAATAATATAGTTTCATATTACAACTGTAAAGTAATTAAAAAAGTATTATGCGTATATAAAACATGCTTTAGTTTACTTTTTAAAAGTTGCTTAGTTTACTTTTTAGTTATTTTTACGCTGTGGCACGTAAAAAAGACCTCCGGGAAAAAAATAAGCTCTGATTCCGAAAAGTATGATTTCGCAACATTTACTTTAAATTGTATTGAAACATTATTAAAATTATAACTTAAGCTAAATCCAACTCACAAAATGATTGTGTATATTTATTAGAAAAACTGAAAAATTCTGCTTACATACTGATATTCTTGCTTTGTTCTCTACACAATTTTCCATCTTCAGCAATGGTTGCAATAGATTACGTAACAAAATATGCATTAATTAGAAAATGTTTACAATAATATTTCTGCGTTTTCAACCATATAACAATCATTAACAACCATTTTAATAATTTTTGAAATAATCGTAATAGTGGAATCGCCTGTATTTGTGATTATATCAAGAACAGACAGTTCCGCTTGTGATATTATTACTACAACAATATACTTATGTCCTTCATATTTAGAACGTTTAAAACAGCTACGGATTTTAATTGTAAAAACCGCACATCCAATTGATAAAACTGTAACATCAATAATGTATTATGCTAAGATGACTTTAAATAATATACAAAGTTATTATGCAAAAGCTTTAATTTAATACATAATTATTAATTCAACTATGATTGTGTCTGTATATCATAACATACTTACATCATTAAATCATACAATAACAAATCATATGGTCACAATAGTTCACACATAATCATATAATCACAAAACATACAAACGTTATGACGTTTACAATCTTGGTTCTCACACATAATCATAGTTGAATTAAGTTCAACTATGTCGAGTTTGTGACATTTATATGACATCATAATGAGATCATTTTATGATATTTTTACATAAGTTTTTATATCATAATGACATTGTATTACTTGACTAACCGTTCTCTTTAAACGCATAGTATTCCGTGTAAAGGATCTTTTACACGGAATGCCATGCATTTCTAAAGAATTTTGAAACTTTTAAAGAGGTTGTGATGGTTTGTCAAAAATTTATATCAACATAATGTAGTGATAGTATCAAAAGCTTTTTTTGGTTTTATATCAAATAGTGATCTTAATATGATATCATTGTGATATCACAACCATATTTGAAATTATATATCTAATGTTATGACATTAGAATGATATCAGATGAGATGATTATTTGATATTGCATCTTGATATGACATCAGATTAGATGATTATTTGATATTGAGCATGATAATTTTTTGATATCAAACAAATAAGATATTGATCTCATGCATCGACATTTATATAAAAATATTATAGACATTGTTTGCATAAGTCAACGATTATTATAACTCGTTAGTTTGATGGATGCAAGCTTTACACATCATAACAAGAAAAAAACGAACGGATAAACTAAAAAACTTTTGCTGAAAAAGTTTTGTTGAAGTAATTTTTATTCTTTAAATTTCAACAATATCTTCTATTGTAACTTTTCTTCTTTTATTTATTTGTATCTTTATTTTACATATTTTATATACTGTGATAAAGTACAACAACAACAACAAAAAAGAAAATAATAGCCTCAGAATAAAAAGAACATCAGAAATAAAACTTTGTGCTAAACTGCTGACAGACCTCGTAACATGGAACTTAAGTTTATTTTAGCGAAAAATTATATTGTTGCATTTAAATTCTTTGCTGAGTTACAAAAACTTAGAAGTTTCTCATATACAGTTATCAATTAAAAGCCTAGTAAAGCCGCAAGGAAAGTAGCAAAAATCCTTTAAAAATGTTAAATTAGCTAAATACTTGTTGGCTATTACTTTATATATTTATTTTAAAAAGAAAGAGGTTAAAAGAGGTTTCATTTTTTTTATTAATAAGCAATTGAAAGTAAGTATTATTAAGTAACTGAGTAATTGAAAGGGTACAAGCAAGGTCTAAAATCAGTAGTTATACTGGATATATACCTTGTATAATTCACCTGGCCTCTCGTAAAGTTTATTTTTTTGGGCCTCCTTCAAGAAAAGTAAAAAAAAGTGATGACTTTACAAAAAATGGTCCGAGTAAGTGGCATCAATCCCTACTTCTGATAAAAAAGTTCGCCAAAATATAATGCAGAATTTAATTCAAAAACCATATCCTTAACATTTACCTTTAATATTACAAGAAAGACACGAGATTATTCAGAAAAGCAAGGTAAGTGATCGAGGACAGTGTAGCATAAACATGATTAGGGATAGATATGGAGCTATTTCAAGAAAATAATATGTAAAACTTTCCCAAATATAGGCATTCAACTCATTTCTGATGCTTTTTCAATATACAACTATTATTTTTTACTAGACTAAATAATAAAATTGAATTTTTTTTTCTTAAAAAAAATATTTTAAGACTTTAGCCATAAAATCAAAGTTTGTGTTTAATGTAGTTATTTTTTTATAGTTGCTGGACGTAACCAATTTAAATTAAACTCTTTAAATCCAAGGATGAAAATTGTGTTATGTAGTTTCATATATTGTCTACGTAATTTATATATTTTTTGTTAAATAAGTCTAAGTTTTAAAATTTGTTTAATTTTAATTTTAATTTTTGTTTTGTTGTTATTGTCAAGGTGCTAAAAGAAGTTTTTACTGCCTAATCGCTGAGTACTTTGGATAAAAATTTAACTAGTGAATTTACGCTTTTTATTTAACTATTGTCAAAAATGTAGCCAGAATTGACATTAAACCTCTAATTTTGTCCTGACCCAGATCTCTGACCACTGCGGTTTTGAGTATAACTGAAAGCAAGTTCATGTTAAAGCATAATTAATTTTATGGTTACGTTTAACATTTTACATAAAATTAAAGCAATATAGTTTATGTCATTTATAAAACTTTAAACTTTCTACCCTCAAATTAAGTTCTCATTTTTAACTACTTATTTTATAAATATTATAAATTATAAATTATAAATTTTATAAATGCATTGAAGTGTTAAACTAATTTATCTAAAAATACATCTAGTATATTTAAAAAAAGAGAGACGCATGTATTATATTAGTCAGAGCAACAACAGCAGCATAAACAGCATACTATCAAAGCATAATGCTTAAAAGTATGCAAAGTTTATTATGATATTAATAAAATGAAAAAGTGGATTTCTTTTTAGAACTGCGTAACACACACGAAAAGTTTTCTATTTTTAGTTGCTTAGATTAATGAAAAACATTTGGTCACAGGACCTGATAAGCAAATACAGCGCCTTAACAGACAATCTTCAATCAAAAGGATTAACAAGAACAATCCTTTTTATCAAAACTAAATTCCAATTCTTCAATCTTCCATTAAAGAAATGGAAATATTCTGCGGACAAAGAAGTACTTTAATGTGATCTTGAGCCTCCCATTCAAGCAGAGAATACTTCCAAAACTGTCTTGGAAAGTATTCCTCCAGTTAAACTCCACTTCTTGCATGTGGTGGTAAATTATTTTTACAATGGTCTTCAGAGAATCAAGGAAAGATCCGGTGATGGCTTTTAAAGTTGTACTTGTATATTCAACTTTACCACGGTCAAGAATGTGATGGAAATAGTTGGAAAATACTTCTCAACAATAACAATCTCTTGAGTGAGGATGTGACCAAATATCAAA
Source organism: Hydra vulgaris (assembly GCF_038396675.1). Taxonomy (NCBI): domain Eukaryota; kingdom Metazoa; phylum Cnidaria; class Hydrozoa; order Anthoathecata; family Hydridae; genus Hydra; species Hydra vulgaris. The sequence continues at coordinate 7,471,188 of NC_088929.1, read as the reverse complement.
TTGCTCCTGCCATGAATTTTGTTGAGGCTTTCAATCAATTTTGAAGAGTTTTTTATTCTTGCGTCGGACACAATCTCTGTCCAAATTTTGAGGTTCACATCAATGCATTTCACGTTGTTCTTCCAACATCCGCAGAACAGTATGATCTATTAATGCTCGGAAATTAACTGTTGCAGAGTAATCTGTTGCTGTTAATTAAAACACCTCTCTTTTGCCTCACGTACGTTATTGAATCGTCGATATTAATTGCTAATCTTAGTTTGAACATAAGATATTAAGCATATTTGAAGTTGTCATGAAACTTTTAATTACTTACAAATAATATTGTAGCTCGTATTAAAGTGTACATAATCTATTGAGTAACATGATATATTATAGGCCGCAATATTTAATGTAAATATTATTTAATACCATAAACTTTGTAAACAACATTTTTCTCTTTGCACCTTTTATTTTCTAAAATACATAAACCTCCACTTTAATTAAATAAATGTCTATTATATCACATTATACAATTTTTTACAAGTTTAAACAAACGGTTCTAAGTTTGATATTAGTATCTAAATAGTGATTAAAATTTGACTTCTGCTTTTACTATTTTATCCAGTTATTGGCCCATCGTGAAACAGGGAGGTAAGGTAAGCTTTCTACCAATACAAAAGGTTACAATAACTACACATAAAAACGACACGGAGTATAAGATATTTATTCATTAAATTACTCTAAATAGCAGACATTCCGATGTGTTTCCAGAGTAATTAAAAAAAGCTCGTCAACATTACCTAGCCTTATATTTGTAACACCACTTGGCACTATACCTTGTCGAGTAACACTGCAACAAAGTAATACCCTCGGTTTGTAAGAAAAACAATCTTGCTTAACATGTTGCAGAATATATATATATATATGTATATATATATACATATATATATATATATATATATATATATATATATATATATATATATATATATATATATATATATATATATATATATATATATATATGAATATATACATATATATATATATATATATATATATATATATATCTATATATATATATATATATATATATATATATTAAATTGAAATATATATACATATGTATACATGTATATATAAATATATATATATATATATAATATATATATATATATATATATAAATATATATGTATATATATATATATATATATATATATATATATATATATATATACATGTGAATATATACATATATATATATATAAATATATATATATATATTTATATATATATATATATATATATATACATATATATATATATATATATATATATATATATATATATACATATTTATACAATCAGAGTATATATAAGAATTAACTATAAAGCTAAAAATACATAGAATATAAACGGGCATCTTTCACCGGGGGGCTATAGCAACAGGTGCGTTCAGTATTAATTTTTTTTAACTGATAGCCTAAGGCCAGGATTAACTTTCAGGAGAAAGGCCGTGAATAGAAGGAAGCAAAATAAATTCTTACGCCTCTGCTTTTTTCAAACACTAGACAAAACTCAGATAATGATTATCCGGTCAATAAAGTATTTTAGTAAATTTTACTTAGGGTAAGAAATAAAAAGAATTTTCTTTAATTTTAAAAAATCGTTAAAGAAAAAGTAAGAAATTTTTAAATTTATAACTTTCTTGTACTACAAATGTTGAAAAAGTTTTTCCAATCTTTTTAAAAGTACTAACTGCGTATTCTTGTTAATTCTATCTTCTAATTTTATTTTCTTTTTAAAAAAACAGCAACAAAAACACAAAAATATGTAACATTTTTATTTGAAAGTGTGTAATATTATTTTACTGGGATTTTTTTTTAAAATATCTCTGAATAATTAGATTTTTTGATATAATAAAGGGTCTTCCATTTCGTATTAATTACGTGCTTAAAATGTGGGGTGGAAAAAAGCTAGTGGGAATTTTATTCCTGATCTAATAAACAGGAGGGTGGGTAGTCTCAATAAAAGTTTGGGTAAGGACTTTTTTATAACACGAACACATTAAAATAGAATTTAATTATAGTGTGGCTTGCAATCAATTGTGCGTTTCTGAACAGCTATTTTATTTTTTGCCATCGTGAGGAATAAACGCAAACCTTTTTTTTGACAAATTAAAATCTAGGAGGTTATTTAAAGGTCAACGATTATTTAAGCCTGATTATAATAAAAGTTTTTACTTGTACAAGTGACTGATATAGTATGTGGTTCTACCCAAAAATATATGAATGCATACAAAGGTTTTCAAAGACATCAAGAATGTACACAATTTATCTCTCAATCACTCCTAAAACTTGATTTCTTGTTTTTAACATAAGCATTAAATTTCAAATTAAAAAACAACAACTATTTAACAAAGAAATGTTGAATTAAATCAAAGTTTTTTGTTTTAAATGTTATAAAAGTTTGTGCTGGTGAGTAGATTTTTTAAAAGTAATCTGTACTTATGCAGAAAGAGGGTTTTTTTGTTAAAGTCTCAGAGGGAACCAATGAAGGCAGTAAAACAGGAAATTCCTAAAATTTAAATTTTTAAAATTAAATTTAATCTGTTTAATTCAATTTTGAATTATATGATATGGGGTGAAAGTGAAAAGTAGGTACCTGAGGTTCCAAACAAACAGACATTTATGAAAACAACAATAAAGTTATAATAACAACATGCAAGGGAGGCCTGAAAATGCGGGAAGGCCTAATACTAACTTAATACAAGTATCTGCAATTAGGTAAAGAATTAAAAATATTTTTGACTAATTTTTCTTTAATTTTATAACAATGATCAAGTTTAAATTAAAAAAAAAAATTATCTTTAAAACAAAGTTTTTATAAACATAATTAATAGAAGTTTTTTTAAATGAAGTTTGAAAATCGAAATTAAATCGCTTTCCATGAACTAAAAATTCATTTCAATCAAATAAAAATAAAAAAAACAGCTTTTAATCAAATACGATATAAATAAAACAGTGAAGCATAATATATTTAATAAGCTGACCCTAAAACTGTTTATTGTATTATATAACTAACATTATACAATACAATAGGCTGACCCTAAAACTGATTTTCATTAATCTAACTATATGACACAACAAAAGACTATTTTAATAAATATAGAACTCTAATCATATTGTTTAACAGTGTTCAAGTAGTCGCCATGCCATTAATGTTTTAAAAAGATTTGTGGCTATGAAAATAGTCTTTTGTTCAACAAACTAATAAATGTAAATTTCTTTCACGTGCTTTTTTAATTTTGCATTGCAATGATTGAGTCTCGCAACTTTTCTTTTTCATTTTATGTTTTACAATAACGTCTCTGACATAAAAAAATGAACGAACTCTTACAAACAATGTAAGTAAGTGCTCTAGCAAATTCTTACTAACTTCAGCCCAGAAAAAAAGTTTTATACAATTTCTATAAGCTTTTGAAACATATGGGCTATAGAAATTCTGTAAAATTCTGTAGAATTTCAATAAAATCTCTGTTAATTTTTATAGAAATTCCTATAGAACTTTTTTTATACTTTTTTTTTCTATAGAAAAAAAAGTTTTATAGCAATTTCTATAGAAATTGATACACACTCTATAGAAATTTCATAAAATTTCTATAGAACTTTTATTGAAGTTCTATAAGCCATATGTTCAGAAAGCTTGTTTTATTTTTCTTCAAAAAATGTTCTCGCATGTCAGAAATAAATCTTAAACTGTATTATTCACTTTCCATAAACATCCTCCATCTCTAATATTTACAAGAGTCTGAGTATTATCTTCCAAAACTCTGCAGCGCAGCAAAATTGAAACACAATGTTAGCTATACATAGATGAATTTTTACTACTTTGAAATTTAAAATACATATTTCAAACAATATATCCAACAAGATAATGTATACTCTTTTTCTCTATATCAGTAGTTTCTTGAGTTTTATTTACAGTTTCAACGAAATTCGGTTTCACATTAGTAAGATAGTTTAATATAAAAGATGGCATTTCAGTGAGTATTACTTAAACTTATATCGCTGAAGTGTGAAGCTAGTAAATTTTCACTTAGCAGTCCATAATGCTCTTGATAAAAAAAATCATTATTGTATTTAAATTTTTCTATTATTAGACTTAAGTTTTTAGAAAGATTTCCAGCATCGTTTATTGATAGACTAAATTTATCATATGAAAAATGTTTTCCTATATCAAATGGAAGACAAATGTCCCTTTCCAATAAACTTGCACATTCTTCGAGTATGCTGTTTAGTTTAAGCGGGAAATTTTTATTTGAAGAACTTTGTTTATCATTGTTTAAAGAACAATTAACAAAATTTTAAAATATATGCTTTGATGCAGTGTATCTATTTAAACTTCTGATCGTATACTTTTAGACACTGACTACAAGCATGTTGCTTATCATTTATACAGGTATTAAGTTCAGAAACCTGTAATTAAATCAGTGTCATTGTTTAAAAATCCTTTTTCAACTATCTCAAACAAATATTGCAAATCAACATTTGCCTCAAAACCACAATTAAATCTTGCCATTTTTTTATACTTGTGCAGGTTGGCCGAGTCGTCGCGTAGTTTTTAAGTTAAAATCAAAAACAATAGAAACGATCCGTGTTTCCAAACTATGTATTTTTATGACTATGATATTTACAAGTCGATAATTTCTAAAACCTGTTGACATTGAAGGTTTTTGATTTTGTCAGTGACTGAAAAAGTTATTTTTTTAATTTTTAAAATTGATTTTTACTAACTTTTTTTTTTTTACTTTTGAGATATAAAGTTTTTGTTGATAACAAAAAAATATTATTAGAAGAAGATGGAGGGGGAGGATTTGAAGGGGTCTTGTTATGCTAGGGGTGGGTGGGAAAATTTTTCAAAAGTTAATAAACGTTTTTCCCCCTCCCTATCTTTATTAAGGACTCGCGAGTGCAAGGTATACTATAAAAAGTATTTATTTATGAACTTGTGTAATTTTTTGTTTGTTTTTAAATTTCTGTAAAATATAAAAATTTAAAATATATAAGAATACATGAAAATACGCAAACAATTATTTAAAGTATATTAAAATTTAAAAGTTAAACGTCAAAAAATTAAGACAGATAAGACAATTACAAGTATTTGTAAATATAACTTTACTTTCTTTTTTTCTTCGTCTAATGATTGGACTTTTCTTTCTACTTCTTCTTTTCAGCTCAGATAAACGTTTTAGATTGACATCGTTCTGCTTTAAAAATTCTTTAACATTTTGCCCACCATTTCGTGGCATTTTACTTTTATTATTAATAATATGATATCTTCTTGCAAGATCAGAGTAGTTATTTTTTTCCGCAGGTTGATAAACTTTTACCTCATCAAGACATGAATTCAGTTGGTCTTAATATGCATGTGATGTTTTTAGGTTTTTTTACACCGTATTGTAAATACATATGTTTAAATGCTTTTGTAACTGTTTTAACTTTACTTTTATATAATTTAAGTAAAATCACACACATGCACACACACAATTACAAAAACATATATATATATAAAGTGTTTACTGTATCTAACTTTTCTCTATTCTATAACTGCTCTGCTTTATTTCCTTTCATTTCTTCTGATGACTCGTTTTTTAATTTCAGTGTTTTGAATGAGCTTTTGTAAATGTTGCTCGAAATATGTTTTGGTAGTCCTAACCCAGCTTAGTTATAGTCGTGTTTGTAATCCCACTTAACATTAGCTGTTTATGTTTTAGAAGACCATTTTGGCTGCACAGATTGCTATGATTTGCTGCAATTTAGGAATTGTGATAACAAATACTTAAACTTGATGTCATTTTGACATCCAAAACAATCTTTTGTTTTATAATTTGCTTTTTATTTTTTACTATTTTAAACAACACCGTTTTTCTAACGAAGATTCTTGCATGAACACTGTTTTTATTGGTGGAAAAGTTTTTCCAAAAACCGAATGTTTTAAAAGTTTGTATTTTGAAACTAATAAACGATATGAGAGTGCAAAGTTATTATTTGCAATATGAAACTGGTTTTAAAGCTAATTATACTTGTATTTATACTTTCTTGAAGTATATGTTTTTAAGCTTCGTCGGATTTTCTGTCTATCTTTAAGTTGAAAGCATTATACTCAGGTGGTTTAAGGCCAGTCTCCATCATATTTGATTTCTTTAGTTTATTTACGGGTGACATGCTTTTTTATTGTTTATATATTGCGGAAGAATTTCAAAACGTTGATTTAAAATATAGCGATCACTTATTGACTTATTGAATCTGATAAAAAAAGATCCTGTGCTATCTTGAATTCATAACATAATGAACATTATGAATTTGGGTTAGGATTAGGGTCAGCATATAATATGAGAAATTCATAACATAATTCATTGGTAAATTTATAGATTTATTGGTAAACATCGATTGATCTATATTATATTATTTGGTTATTCTAATCAGTGTTATAATAATGTTTTTAATAACCTTAATGCAATATTGTATTGTGGAGTAAAGGTATAAATGAATAAAGAGTCGCCACCCCTAAGTGTCTATTTAAATTTGGGTATTGTTATTGTGTCCATTTGATTTTATTGATTCAATTTTTTATTAAACACCGCTTTAGTATCCTTAATGCTATTTTGCTAATGCTTTAAGTTTCATACCATACAAGTCTCAAAAGTTATTTATCAAAAAAAAAGTTACTTTTTTCTTCAAAAAATAGGAACTTGAATGAGTTGAACTAATAATTAAAATATAGCAAACCAAACTTTAATTTAAAAAACTATACTGCATAATAGAAATTAAACTAACAATATATGTAAATGCAAAAAGGTTCAACTTCAATCTAGAAAATTACAAAAAATCAATTTGTTACAAAAACTATTGATTAGCTAGATCATTATTATTAACTAAAAACTCAGATTGTTTTAATAATAACAAAATAATTTATTACAATAACTAAGATTTTTCTTTATAGTCAAATAGCATTCATTTAAAGTTATACTGTTACTCAAGTAATATACCAAAGCAGCGCACGAACTTTAATACAAAATCTAACAATTATTCAATTATTTAAAGGTTGTTTTCCCACTGGAGTGTACTGACTGGATAGACGATTCTGTAACCAAAGGCATTGTTCGATTTACCTTCTTAAGCGTAAACTAACTTACCTTTTTTTGGTGAAACCTATATTTATTTTCTAAACCAATTATTTTTATGGATCTCTAGATTTGAGGCATTTGAGGCAAGAAGCGCAAACCACTGTGCTACACCTGCTCAAACTGAAGTAGGAATCTATTTTAAGATTTCAAGGGGATGATTTGAATTTGTATTAACATACAATAATTCATCATTAATTTTTTAATAAGATTTTTAAAAATTTTCCGAGATGTTTAATGCAATATCAAGAAAATTCACAAACTTTAAATTAGTGTTTATTTCAACTAAAAGTTTTTGAAAAATTGAATAATATTTTTTTAATTTTTTTGAGTTGAGGCCATGACTTACTTTGCATTATTAATAAACCATCATTTTGATGCAGGTCTAGTTGGTTAAAACTATTTAGCTAGATTTTTTTAAATATATCAGTCTACAAACTTGCAAATTTCTGCGTTTTTATTTGCACATTGCATTATAATAATATAGGAAGGTTTTTCTGCATTGTTTATTTAGACGAATTGTGTCCATTAAAATTTCTGTGTATCATTTTCCAAGTTCTTTTGTTTTATCTATTTATAAGTATATATATATATATAAGTATATATATATATATATATATATATATATATATATATATATATATATATATATATATATATATATATATATATACATTTATATATATACATATATATATATAAATATATATATATATATATACATATATATATATACATATATATATATATACATATATATATATATATATACATATATATAAAAACACACACACGCACGAACTCACGCACACGCACGCTCGCACACTTACATATAACTTATGTAATAATTTGATTTCAATAAATCTTAAATCTAAAATAATAAATGTTTAATTTTAAAAAAAATTTGAAAGTTTTAAAAAACAAAAATAAAAATTATATGAAAGTGTTATTATAGTGCTTTGCGCGTTAAAACTTACGTATTTAGGGATATTTGGGTTGTCTATATGTACATATTGCATAAAAAGAAAGGAAGCTTGTGCTCCTCATAAATGTCATATTGATGCAGTAGTTTGAACAAAGAGTTCTAGTAAAAATCGTATTTTGTTTCTCAAAAACTGTTCACTTTACCAGATTCTAGTTTACCTTTTGTTCTAAAACGTTTTCGATTTCCTGTTAAATTGGCATAAATGATAATAAAGGTCAAAATTTGCGTATATCTAAACAAATTATGTATGTTTGTTGTGATGCTGTTTCAAAGTGCATATATTATTAAGATAATGTTTGATAAACTGAGTAAGAGCTATAATATAATATATTTGTAGAAAATTAAACTACGTGGTTTTCAAAGCTGTGCTATATGGTACTGCAGTTATACATAGAAGTTTTTCGGCAAAGTAAAACTATTATTTTTTCATATAAGCATTGTAAACAACTTTTTGTTGTGTTGTTGTAATAAGGGATGCAAATCATAAGCAATCATTTAAAAATAAAAAACTTTGAAATTCAACTACACTCTCAAATTACATATGTTAAACTTTTAGTAAAAACTTAAAACTTTAGTTAATTTGGTTTATCCTAAAAACCCTGCTTTCAACAACACAACAAAAAAAATTTTACTTTTTTTATTTGAAAAACTAATGATTTTACTTTACTTAATCGCCTAAGAGCTACTGAATAAAAAAAAAACTGATTTTTTAATGCAGTCACGAAAATAAATATTTACTTAGCAACTCAAACATAAAGACTAGATACACGTGCTCATAGCAATAGATGCAAAAATCGCGTAGTTTTATTTCCTATAATTTTTTTTTTTTTTAACATCTTCGCTTCCAACAAGGCTGCAAACAGCCACTAATTAAAGTTGGAAGTTACTGAAAGAGAAAAGATGAAGATTGTAAAGCAAGATAACGATTGACGGACGACTTAAAGGATTGCAAATGTTATGAATCAAAAAAGCAAGATGAAGGAAGCGAATTCCAAAGAACTGATGTTCGAGGAAAAAAACTAGACGATTAAGCGTTTTTGGAGCAATTAATAACAGTCACAGGAAAAGGATGACACTTAATTGAATGACGAATAACACGAGAATGAACTTTAATAGATGAAACACAAGAGACGCTAGAGACGGTCCAAATATGATTACAATGCGTTTTTGCACCTTGTCTAAAAGAAAAAGGGCATCATTAGAAGATCCGCCCAAGATATTGCAACAGTATTCCATACAAGGCCGGATTTGAGATTTATGAGATAGAGAATAGAATCCGAAGTAAGAAAATGTCGAGCTTGATAAAAAGATGTAACCTTAACAGATGCTAATTTTGCAACTGACTTGATATATGGTTTCCAGGAAAATTTGGAAGTAAGAGTTAATCCTAGAAGATAAAGAGTAGGTGACTCATCGAGTACATCACTGATCATAAATATAAAGATCTAAATTATTGCGATAACGATTGGCTGAAAAAAATTGAGTAAAAACCATTGATTTAATTACTCGATTAAATTATTCGTTTTTTAAAAAAACTGCAAAAACGCAAACTTAATTGACCAGATTGTTTTAAAAAACATTCTGAATGTTTTTAACAATATAAACAATGTTTTAATTTTTTTTTTTTAATAAAATGTTTTTATTATGGTTTTTTAACTGTAAATCATGGGCGGAGTGTTGCTTCATCGACTATCTTATAGCCTGACTCACAACAAACTGCTGCTACATCGACTGAAAAATAGCCTGACCCGCAATTGAGTGCTGCTACATCGACTATATCTTAGCCTGACTCGCTGGGAGTGCTGGTACATTGACTGAGTGTTTTGTTGAGGCAGGAAGTCTATCAAGTAATAAAAAAAAAAAATTCCTTTCCTGCATTTAAAGTTTTATTTTTTGTTAACAAAATGCGGAAAAACTTTCTGACAACCAGTTAGGAGTTCTATATACATATATATATATATATATATATATATATATATATGTATATATATATTCCTTCATATCAACAAAAATGACATTGTTCTACAAAAATAAAAATACTTTAATAATTGTTTTAACTTGGTAAGATTTAAACAGATTAAATATTTTTCAAAACACGCAAATAACAACAAACTTATTTTCATTAAAACTACAAATGTTTGTTTTATTATTGAACTATATGTCAAAATATATATGGAGTAACAAAAAGTCATTTAACAAATTCCCGATTAAAATTACTAATACTTTACGTCAAAAGCCACACTTTAAACAGAAAACAACGAAATTATATCTAGGCATCCATCTTGCTGAAACTTTGTTTGGACAGCTCGTATAAATTATCTTAAATGATAAAACTTAGGCTAAAAACTAAAAAGTTAGGCTATAAAGAAATCAAATTTGTTAAATATAGTAAAAACAAATTTTTATTTTGTTCATTGTCATTAAATTTATGCAACACAACTTGATGTATTACAAATCAAAATAAAACTAAAGAACTCTTTAATAATGAAAATCATGACAGAACCATATTTAATGCAGATCGTCAAACACACTCCAAAGAGCTTTTAATAAAGCTAAATCTGCTTAATGTCTTAAATTAGTTTAAAGTAAACATTTTATATGTTAAATTCTCCTAACAACTGAGTACTTACTTGCTAATTAGTAGCATTTGTTTCCATTTTACTTTGAGTTTGTTGTTAAGAGTTTTAAATGTTTACAGCTTATGAGTTAAATATTTATTCGTACTTTAAGTGCTTTAAGTCTCTATTTGTTTAAGTAGGGCTGTATATCATCTGTATAATTTGTAACAGGGCTTATTGGTTCAAATTTTTTTTCTTTGTGATATTACTTCTTAGCTTTCATGTGAGTCACGGTACTTCTTTTTTGGGGTAGGTTGCCCAAAGGACTAGGACCATCTACAACTTATGAATAAATTTTATCCAAAAAAAGATGCATTGAGCAAAATTTATGACCTGCAAGCATATTTTTTATAATTTTTTAGTAGATAGTTCAAAAGCTATAAGTATGTTAATATACTACTATGTTTTTATTCATATTTGTGCATACTTCTACATTTACAAACCTTCGCACTAAATAATTACTTTTGAAATAATAAATATATAATAACTTTTTTAAAATTTTTTCTGTTTCAATTACATCTAAATTTTTTTTAGGTGCCACAAAAAGTCCAAAAAGTCTTATCACTGAGTCCCACACATGAGCATTTAACCGCAAGTTCACGCCTCCTTCCTAACGGCTTTTGCAAAACTAGCCTAAGAGGTGGTGTATGAACCACGGATCCTGTGTTTCTGAGCCAAGTGCGCTATCACTCCGCCACTGCTGCTTAAAAGGAGTACATAGCGCATAAATTTTCATAAGTTCAAGTTTATATTTTATGTAAACAAATAATATTTTCTAATTACGTATAAAACCCTCATAAAACTAGCAAAACAAATATCAATTTATTGAGTCGAGTTTCTGCTAATATGTTATCTAATATGTTTTTCAACATTTAAAGTTTTTACTACTAAAACAGTTTTCAATTACTAATCCAACAAAACTATTAAAAACAAATACGGGGAATGTCGTCTCACATGGTCAAATGGGGTACCCATTTGCAACGTGCTAAACTTCTACGTTGTCACGTTTAGAGGATAACATTATTATTATATCTTAAACCTTAATATTGTGTAACAAATTATACAAAAGCAAATTTGGACTTTAGGCTTTATACATCACTTAAATAAACGGAGTGTTGGCAAACACCAGCTAGTAAAAGCACGTTAAACGAGCTCTTTAAAATTTACTTGGATACATAAAAAATAATTAAAACAACGCCACATATTCAAACATAATCGAAAGTGCACGTTTTTTTATTGAAAGAGGGTTGAACTACTGCCAACCATTGGCTAAATTCTGAGCTCTTTAAACCGTCTAGTCCTTGAATAAACTTGATAGCCTGCTTTAATAGCTTAAAGTTGTCCGGTTTACCATATACAGGGATACCTGTAAACCCATATGCAAACACACTTTAGCAGTTGTGGTAAAAGCTCTGCCTCAGAACCCAGAGGTCCAAGATTTAACGCTAGTTCTAGTACAATAAGCCGCATTGGTAAGGAAGGAGGCTTGAACTTTCTAATTATATGCTCTTCTACGGTGCTTTGTGATAAGATCGTACTGCCAATTGGGAACACCTTAGTATTCAAAATTAAAAAAACATACTCACACATGTAAATACATACATTCATGAATAGATACAGTTCATTGTTTTAAATTTTTTTTAACAAAGGTAACGATGGCTCTTACAGTATGGTATTGCGAGAGAGCGATTTAGAGTATTTTCTGGGTGCTGATTATTCAAGAATAATTAGAAACCACAAAAACATTTACGAATACTTGAATTCAAAGCGAAATGAGCTTTTTGATTCTACGTACCTAAATATAGCTACAAAGGTAAAGGAGGCAAAGAAACTTCACAAAATGGGGAAGGATTTTGTTAAAAACCTGAAAAACTTAAAACTAAGAAAAATAAAAGATTTTCTTATGGAAGCAAATTCAGTTTCAATCTAATTGAAATGTAAAGAATGAAAAATATTGGATGAAAAATTTAAATTAATATGAAGTTGATATTATAATTTTGGAGAAATATTTGCATCTTATACCATTAAAAAAATTATCTTCAAGTTTTTAAATGATTTAAACTGAAATTTGGCTGATGAAGAAAGTTGCTAAACACTGATTCGCTGTATGAACTTTTTTCCAAAACACTGATTTGCTGTAAAAACTTTTACTTTTTGCGAAGTAAAAAAGTTATCAAGCTCTTGAAAAGTACACTCAAGCAAAAAACTTTGCTTAGCAAAGTACTGAATTAGAAAGTACGGAAGTAGTCGAATTTAGTCGAATTTAGTCGAAGCAAAAAATTTTGCTTAGCAAAGTACTGGCATATTGGTCGAATTTGTGAAAAAGTGATAAACTGGTACCAAAGAAGCGCACCTTTAATCATCCATGTAGTTTATAAGGTTCATTAATAATAAAACTTCGTGTTTTTTAAATATTTATTTTAATAAGCAATTTTATGTTTTAATTTTATTTCTGTTTATATATTACATATTTGGAGTCAGTATTTACATTTCGCTGTTATACTTAAAGGAAAATTTCATTAAAGCTTTTTTAAGAGATTATATAGAAGTGCTTTTTTGAAGTTTGAAGTTTTAAATAAATAAAGGAAAACAAATAACAAAATAATAAAGCTTTTGAAATTATGACTTTAATAATATTTTTAGTAAAGAAAATTAATCTTTTTATTTTTAGTCTCTGTAATCTTACCAGAAAAATGTTGCGTTATGTTGTTTACTTGAATGTAAAAATCAAATCAGCTATCATATTTGAGTAACATAACTAACTAATATAAAAAGATAGTTAAATTATTAATTTTAAATTTTAATGTTTTTAGTGTGTAAACTTGGCTTTGTACACTACTTTTATTGAGTAAAGGTTAACTTAGAATAGCAAAATAATTTATTTTTTAAACTGTGCTTTGTTTGTTTATTTTTGTTTTTATGGTTGTTTTTTTTTCTTGAGAGAATGATTTTTTAAATTAAAAAAAAATTTAAAGTATTTGAATAATTCTTTATAATTTTGGAAATTTATACACAATTTTTAATAATTATTTTTAAGAGACAACAGGTTCTGCATTTTAAACTACTTGTTCATTAGAAACAACTTATTTAGTGCCATTTTTTGCTAGTTTTAGGACAGAATTAAAAACAGGAAACAAAACTTTGGGCAAAAGTCATATTACTGGTCTTTTAGTAAAACTAATTCAAGTACAATTAAAGTTAGCTGTCTATACAATTTCTCGAGTATTAATAAAATCAAATCAATGATAAGTTACTGATTGAAAGTATATTCAAAATTAAAGTTTGAAGAGTTACTTATTTAAAACCTGGGCATATCGATATTCTATTAAAAATTAAAAAATTTAAATGATATAATGCGTTTGATTTATTTCTAGCATTACTTAAAATATTATATTACTAAAATGTCATAAAATTTAAATCGCATGCAATTATTTATCAACGAATAAAATCAAACCAAACTTTTTTGCTTTTAAATGGTACGCAGTTACTATAGATTCTGATAATGCCGACCAAACAGAACCAAGAACCTCACTTCTATGAGGTAAGTTTACACATCAAACTATCCTATTAAGTAAATTTTGAAACTTTAAAATCTTTTGTCAAAAAAAAGTTTGATTTGAATGTTCAAGTTGAGTGAGATTTTAACGTTATAGTGCGCTATATACTTAATTTTACATGTTACAGGTGCGCTATATACCTAGTTTTACTAGTTTTCTAATGAATACCTGTAAAACAAAAACCAGTTTTTATTTTAATAAAAAATCAAACTTAGCCTTTAGACAAAATAATATAGTATTTTCCATTTTCCAATTGCTCAAATTGCATAAAAATGTTTAATAAAATTTATTATTCTGCAGCCGTATTTACTTCCCTTCATTAAACCCTGCGATATGCTAATGGCTGGTTAAAAGTAAATCGGCTATTTTTAACGCCAGCGATAAAATAAACTGGTATTCTAATGTCTCCGTTTGGTTTACGGCAGGAGTAAATTTAGATATCGGAAAGCTGTTAACGCCAAAATCTAATACTGCTATACGCTACTGTTAAAACTTCTGTCAGAGGAATTTTCACTTATATTAGGAAAAATAAAAAATTGTATCCAATCAAAACAAGCGCCAAAATCTAACCCTGCTATACCCTTCTGTTAAAACTGCTATCGGAGGAACTTTCTATCAAATTAGGAAAAATAAAAAACGGTATCCAATCAAAACAAGCGTAAACAAATAAGTTTATTTTTTTATATGATTTATCCCTTTATCGTGAAAAAGTTTATGAATACTGTTTTTGCGCTCACTAAACTTTTAAAAAAATGCTATTTTAAAATTAAATGTATTTTGCATTTATATTTTGATTATATCAAATGCACTGTTACGAGCATATACGTATGTTAAACTCATGCGTATCTGTATAACATTTATGGGTTTATTTATGTATAAAAGCAAACATAGTTCTACTTTGAATAATAAATAAACAAGTACATAAAAGTATACTCAAATATATATATATATATATATATATGTATATATATATATATATATATATATATATATATATATATATATATATATATATATATATATATATATATATATATATATATATATATATATATATATGCATACAGCTTTGGCCAAAAGTTTGGAACACCCTTGCATTTTTGAAGGAAACGACACATTTTGTGTAATAGCGTAGCAACATATATTTTATGTGACTACCATAACAATACGAAATTAATCTACAGTCAGTAGGTCATTAAAAATCCACAGTTAGTATTTTGTATATTTTCCTCGACTCTTCAGAACAGCTTCTACACGCGTGGGCATTGAGGTCACCAAAATCTTACAATACTACTGACTCACTTCTGTCACCCATACACGCTTTATCACCTCTATTAGATCCTTTTAAAACGTTGGTGCTTGCCCAGCAACCTTTTGTTTAACTAAGGTCCACATATTTTCAATGGGATTGAGGTCTGGGCTTGATCCAGGCCATGGACCTAATACCTCAATCCCAGAATCCCGAAGCCAATTACTCACTGCCATTGTTTGATAGCAGGGAGCACCATTGCTGTTGTGATTTATATATATATATTTATATATATATATATATGTATATATATATATATATATATATATATATATATATATATATATATATATATATATATATATATATATCACAACAGCAATATAACAAAACTATGCTAGCAGTTTGTAATTTACTTAGACAAGCATACGTTTTTTTATAATTATTTAAAAAAAATGCTTGCCTTAGAAAAATTCAAACTGCTAGCATAGTTTTGCAATATTGCTGTTTTGATGTTTTTATATATAAATATACTATTTTTAAATATAGATTATACATAACGTTAAATATAATATAAGAACACTTTTTCCAGAAAAAATACAACTGTTTGAGGTTCCTGCAGCTTGATGCCTCGCAATAACTGCCTGTTATATAGAATTCTTATTAATCAGCCTTATTTTATTTAAATTATAGAGTTGATGGCTTGTGCCAAAATTTAGAAGTTTTAAGAAGAGTATATGAGTTGTGTATTTTTATTGGTTTACTTATATGTAATGTATTACCTACGAGTTACCTTTATATTTTGAAAAAAAAAATATTCTAAAGGATTGTAAAGTTTGTTTGTAAATATTTTGTTTGTATCATTTGAATTTATTTTAGATCAAAACTTGTAACTGCCACTATAGTTTAGCATTTAGTATAAAATTACAGTTTAATATACAAGTTTTTGTTAGTTGGTGTTGTATGGGTTCTTTTTTCTTTAGAATTATAGGTTAACGCGACGTTATATACCAAAATTCACAGTTTACTAGTATAATTAGCAGTAGTCATTAAAAATTTTTAATAGCCTTTTGAAAATCGCACTTTTTAAATCTGTTACTTATCTAAAAATGTGAATAGTGCCCAATAGGTATGAATTTTTTAAATTTTTAAAGTTTTAAAACATTAGCATATTTCCTTACCGAGTAACATTGCCTGTGCTATAGCCCTAGGCCTAACAGTTTTAAAGTCTTCTATTTATAAAAAAAATTTATTTTTTAAAGAAACTCTGAACTTAAATTTTTTGATTTATCATGGAATAAAGTCTCCTGCTTTAAAACAGCCTTGGCCCCCTAAAAGTTTTTATCCACTACTGCACATTGCCCTAATATATTATATTTTATATGTAATCCAGGAGAAAAAACGGGCAGCCAAAAGCAGTTTGCTAATTGATGGTGTATTTTTCTGTCATATGCCTTCAATCATTTTGCATAAAAAATTTAACACATGAATAGGAAGAAATCTTGACGCGGTTCATGTGCTTAAAACAAACACCTTCCAGACAGATACTCTTTCAAACTTTATACAGTGGAGGTGGAGCATCAGCATATAATCTGAATTTTATATACACTCAATAAATAGAAATTCAACTGTACTTCTTGTGTTCAGATTTGAAAAATGAGATAAAGGTTTAATTTCAATTCAATTTAAATTTAAGGATATTTTTTACCAAAAATATAATGACATAAGTTTAGTAAGGACTTTTAATATTTATAACTTAAAAAAGCTTGACTCAGTCATAAAACTCAAGTGTGTAAAGTAAACAGAAAGGGATATTATAAACATAAGGTGAAGTGAGAATATTTTGAATATATGAATAGATACGGGTAGATATAGGTACGTCATAATACGGATAGATATAGGTACGTGCGTATCTTCGATTTACAGCATCGATTTTAAAGATAAAATCTGTGACCATTTTCTCATCGCCTGCTCAAAGCAGGTGTTGTAGGAATGGATTTTTGATGTGTTTTTTTTTTTAATTTTATATTGACTTAGATAATATTTTAAAAGAAAAGCGTTGTAAGTTTATTGCAATTTTTTTTTTTTTTTTGCAGTTACTAAAGTTTTTAGTAATTTCGTTGCTATTGAAAACTTCGTTCCCGTTCTGGAAGTGAATTGACATTGAAGGCATGATGGTTTTTTTTTCAAAAAGAGAGTATGAGCGTGTCATTATTTTTAAGTTTCATTAAAAAATAATGACACCCTCATACTTTATTTTTGAACGCAGTAAAAGTACCAAATTTTCTTTTGTTGTAGAAGTTGTGGGGGAGGGGTGGGAAGGGCGATTCATGATTATGAGCATTTTGTATATTTGAACTTTTTTATTCATTAAAAAGTTGTTTTTTTTAGAAAAATGAAACTTTATTAAAAATATTGGTGATTTTTTAAAGTATTCAAAAAATAATTTACACCCACACACTATGCTATTTATTTGTTTATATATTTTATTTAAGATTCAATTTTTTTTGTTCTGTTGCATGCAGTATAGCTTTTTTTATTAAAAAAAAGTGTAATAATGATTAAAGCAGTTTCAATAAAATGAAAATTATGATTATTAAAATTTTTTTTTGGAGCATTACGAGACCTAGAACAAATCATCTATTTTATGGTGAAGCCAAAACTTATTTAGCTTGTAACTTTACAATGCCAACTCATTTAAATATTGAATGTAGAAATGGACATATATTAAATATATTCATATCCAACAATGAATCATTTAAAAGATCTGTTGAAATAGTCAATAAACTTTTTAATTTCAAAATATGTAAAAGTCAGATTGTGCAACTAGTAAATAGATTAAAATTCTATGCACGTAATTATTTAAGGGATTCTAAACAATTTATTAATATCTGCAACATGCTCATTGCATACCAAAAATCAATATCTGCTGTGCCACAACCATTGCATTCAACCACAAGCCCAAGTAACATTGTTTTGTGTTCTTCTATTTTATCTTCTCAACACATGAGTGCTTTATCTGTATCAAATAGTAATCATTTATCTTCTTTATCTTGTCCCTTATTAATAACCCCTTCTCATGAACCACTACTACCCAGCTTGAGAGCTGATCAGTTGAGTAATAGGAAAAAAGTTTTGCGAAAGAGGTTAAGCATTTTGGCAAATGAAATGGCAAATAAAAAACGAAAGCATAAAGAGGATCTAAAAGAATTAAGAGAAAAGGCAAATGCCCGACCATACCAACTTAGATATCTAAATCAGATTATTGCTCGCAAAGAAAAGACAATCCTTAATCTTCAAAAATAATTAAAGGAAAAGTATTTGAATTTACAGTTATTGAAATTTCAAAATCACATTTTTAGTTTAGAATAACAGTTGACATTTACCCAAAGCAACTTATCTTATCAAAAGGCTATGTTAAGCCAACAACTTGCTCACAAAAATACTGAAATTCTTGTACTGCAATATGACATACTGATTTTACAGGAAAAAGTGGAGCAAATGCAACAAATAACACAAAACATTGCTGCTGCTCAGCAGATATTACAGCACTTATATATGACATGCTTGCATGCCAAGTTTCTACACATAGTGTTCCAACTCTGCTCAGTTAAATTGGAGAACGCACTGGCTATCAGTTTAGTCACATTACGCATCGCAAAACTGTGGAACAAATGGTGCATGAGCTAGGTGTAATTTCAGACTTACTGAGCTTTCTCAACAAAAAATCTGACACTTGGTTTTGATGCAAGAACTCAGGAGGGTGTTCATGTAAATGTTGTGCACTTAACAACAGAATCAGTATGCATGGTTGAAGCTATTAGTCAACTTCCTGGAGGTACAGATTACGACTATCACAGTCACATTACAAAATATGTTGATAATCTTGCCAAGTTATATAGTGACTTCTACCAGCTACAATTCACTGATGAGCGCAGTACTATTATTGAAAACATAGCTAACACGATGAGTGATAGAGTAGCAACAAACCATGCAACAGTTACTAAATTAAACTTTGTTTAGCAGAACTCATTAAATGAACTAAACTGTCACCTTCACCCCTTTTCGTGCAAACCTTCACTCAAGGCATTAGAGACCTCTAAAGAAAAATTTTTTGGAAGAGACTGCATTGCAGCAAATATTGTTTTACAGCTAAACAAACTTCGCTATAAGGATTGCTGAGGTAAATCTATAATCTTAACCCCACTTTTTTACTTTAACACAAAATGATTTTGTGAATTATAATATATAAATTTAAAATATTTTTTTTATTAGCATATAAACGTTTCTTATTTCACATGCTCCTTTTGCTTTTTAAGACAATGACTTTATGTTATTTAAAGGTGACCCAAAGGGTTTCGTAGCCTTTTTGGACTAACACAAGCTGCTCAGAGGACTGCTACCACGCTGCAGATGGAACAGACTACACATTCTTTTTCAAACATGTGGTATTTTGATTCATCTCTATAAAATATTGAAAACATTTCTGTTTTCTGGCTTAGCGTTATGCGGAGGCCTGCGATATAGTTTGTAGCAACATTTTACAAATAAAACAGGTGAACCTTTAATATGATTGTTTTTATTCCTGGACACATTCAGGTATTAAATTCATAGGAAAGGGTGCAATATTAAAGGCTATGGGATAAACCTTTAAAACCAATAGTAATGATGCTAACAGCAATAGTTAGGGGATTATTGATTATTAGAGACTAATACTGCGGTTTATTTATAAATTTTCTGTTTCAGGTACCCGTGATTTATGTGCCCTAGCTATAATTGGAAAGCTACTGACCGGTCCTTGGATGACAAAATTTTATATCCAACCAGGTCAGGGACTTGACTACATATCTGGCATTGAGGTAGTCAAAAATTTTAGGAACACTCTTATTGAAAGCAGCAATGTAATTTTTCAGAAATATTATTAAAGATCCCGTTTTTGATTCAATAATCAGCTTTTGCCCAGTAAATGATGAAATGAGTAAAACATTAGCTGAATGTCTAAATGCTGTTGTTAGTGTCATTGACAGGCAGTACAAGCGGAAGTTCAACATGAGTTCTAATGATCAAATTATGAACGAGACTAAATCACCAAGGTTTCACAACATTGACTCAGAAAAATTTATGGGTATGTTTAGTGCGGCAAAGCAAAAAGCTCCAAATGCCACGCTTTGCTTTCTTTCTTTAAAACTTTGTGCTTGTAAAAATAAAACAACTGCTCTACTCTCCAAAAAACCTACTGATATTCAAAACAAATTAATATTATTGGCTATTTCTAATGCCAGAAAAACTCAGTTTGCAAATGCACAACATCATAAAGAATTGACGTCAGAACTTATAAAGCGTATGGCTGACAAATTTCAAAATAAAAAATACAAAGAACAGCGAAAAATAGAAAAATTTTAAAAATTTTATGTCTAATCAGATAAAAAAAATATTTCCTTACCTAGAAAATAACGAGGCTTCTAATATTGAAGAAATTCTTATTTGAGCTGCAATTGGAAAATGTATTTGCCACTTGTGGTTTGATAATGCCACTAACAGCCAAGATGAATCTTTTGGCAGACTTCTTAGCATTAAAAAGAAGAACAGTGGTATATACATAGTTTCTTATTGGAAACCAAAGGAGAATGAGGATGATGATGTTGAGTATGAAATGAGCAAATACCAACTATCTGCAGACGTCATTAGTGGTAATATGGTAATATCTTAAAAAAATGATTTGCAAACTGATTATAATAAGGTACGTGTTATTGTAAATCATAATATGGTTTACATACTTCATTAATAATTTTTACTTACAGATATTAGGTAAGTGCCTTGGTTAGCAATATTTTTTCAATGCCTAATGTGTATATTAAGCCCCCTCACCCTTTTTTGTTGTTGTTGTTGATGTTGATAAGATTATGAAAAGATTTATAAATCTTTTATTGTATTTTTTTATGTCAGATCTTATTTTAGGTAGTCGGGTAGTTACCGACATCCAACAACCAGGGTTGACTTGGTTACAACATTCTATAGGAAACCAAAGCTCATTTACTATTGGCTTTGAGCCAATCACCTGGCTTTTGATATACTATTTCAACTTAGAAAGATGACCTTTTGCATGCATGGACACCAATTGTTAAGTAATTTGAATCAATTAGTATAGAAATCAGTTTTTTTGATTATTATTTTTATACATCATATCTTTTCTTATTCAGGCGACAAGTCAAAGAATTCATTTGGCTCCATTAATATTTCTGTTTTAATGACATAATGTGTTATGCATCAGAAGTTAAGTTATTTTTATTTATTTTTAACCTTAAAACAAAAACTTTTTTTTCACCTACTTTTTGATAGGTTTTTTTAATAATTATTTTAAATATCTGATGTATTTTATCTATCATTGCTAGGTTTTAACTCACAGTTTGAAAACTGAAAAATAGACTATTGCTTCAATGGATCTTTAATATGTCAGGAAAGAAGTAATTTATACTTATAGAAATACTTAAATTATGCAGTAGGGGAGACCGGGGCTAGTTGGCCGCAGGGGTAAGTTGACGAACTGCGTTTATCTTTAGACCCTTTCATCAGAAAGTGACAAAAATTACTCAGAAACTTCTTCATTGACCATTTCATCATTCACTGTAGTATTGTCAGGATTCGCGCATGCGCATGGGAGATATTGAGATTTATGCGTTTTTTGGACAAAAACGTAACTTTTAGAACATCGCTTCCTTATTACTTTACAAAGAAAATATTTAGTCGTATAAAAAAAAAAATTATTGTAAAAGTTCCAGTCACAATTAGTTTACTATATCCAGTCAGACTTTTTTTTCAAAGCTGCCGTTTTTCAGGATCTATAGACTGTTTATTAAAAAACAAGCTTTCGGGGTAAGTTGACAAATTTTTTACGGGGTAAGTTGGCTCATAGCATTTACTATGGAAAAAAATATTTATTTTTATAAAATTATTTTTTTTATTTTTTTAATTTTTAACAATATTGAAAATATTTATTCTTACAAAAAAATTAAAAAAAAATTTTGTTTAGTTTTTTTTTCCACAGATAAAAGGTGGGTTACTGTTTGGCTTTTATACGGGCTAATATTTGGTACCAGCTAAAAGTAATATTAAATTTTGGGATAAAATTGTTGCAAAAATTAATTTTAAAAAAATTTCTTATAATTTTGCACTTAATAGTGCATTAATAATCATTTTTATAGTTTGCGCCAACTTACTCCGTGGTGGGGTAAGTTAGCGCAAATTTTTTTTTTTTTTTGAGGGTCCGGAAAGGCCCCAAGAATTTTTTTTTTAAATGAATGCAAATTTTATAACATACCCTAATCCATACTCTTTAAGACTACACTTTAATATTTAAAAAAAAATGTACTGTTAGGGGTACAGAGCTCATAGAGTAAAAACCGAGCCAACTAGCCCCAATCTCCCCTAATAACATATTTGTAACATATTAAATATTAATTTATTTTTCAGGACATATGCCTTCTCTATTAATAATGGTTGTGCTATGGTGATCTATACATTTATTTAAAAAATGTATTTTTTTTTTCCAGATAATCTCAAAGGATCGATTTTTTCTATCTTTGGATGTTAATGCTAGATTTGATTCAAAACTAGGCTTTTTTCATAGCAACAATTCTATTAAAATCATTAATAAGCATATGGAAAACAATTAATTTAGTTTAAATTTTATGTTATGAAATATATTTTAAAACAAATAAATCCTTTTTTTTATTGGGGTGGGCTTATTATTCGATATTAGTTGAGGCGATATACAAAGGATACTAAAGTGTTTTTTCTAATTACAAGTCTCTATCTCTCTAAATACTAACTAAAATAAAATGTTATCGCTAATTGTCAAAGTAAAAAAACAATTTTTATTTTAGTGTTTTTTAGTATCTATCATGGATTAAGTAGCAAAAATATGTGGCTTGAGTAATAACAATGGTACGGTTGGAAAAACAGGCCTTTTCCGACTTTTTCCTCGAGGTATATTTTTCTCTTGCAAAAAAGAGTTACAATTAAAGAGGTTATTATTTTCTTTCAGTTCACTCTTTATCTTCTAGAAGGCTATGTGCATATATAATGACAAACATTTGGACTGGGGGTTTTAATATATAAGCCTATATATGTAAAGTGTAATATAATAAGTATTATCTCTGAAAAAAAAGTTATAAAATAGTTTATTTTATGGATAAAATTTTTATTCATATAAAAAATGATTTATCTTATTAATATTTATAATTAATTTAACTCGTTAATAAAAATAAATTTTTTAATTAAGCAATATATTTTTTGTTTTGTTTTAAGTTGAATAAAATAATAGACGAGGCAAAGTAATACGCTAAAAATAAAACAATGAAGTTCTATAATAAAACTACCGTTAGCCGAACGCTAATTTTTAAAGTTGGCTGCAGTTTTCTAAAGCATTCCTTATAAAACACTATAGTCACTTGAATTCGCATAACTTTTGGTAAAATCATTTTTTTTTTAATGAAATTTTCACTTTTGTAATACTGATATAAAGCTCTTTACAATGATGCATACTAGTTGAATATTTGAATGGTTTAAAAATTTTGCACAAGAACCTAGTAAATAGCAAAAACTTCAAAACTGTTGAACTGGTAGGGGGTGTTTTCTTAGCATCTGACAAAAGTAATGTATGAAAGAGGATGGGGTTGTGAGACTGGTGAACTTACAACACAAAAATTTTGTCAAAGGAGAAAAAAATCCTAGTTCCGCCGATAATATATATATATATATATATATATATATATATATATATATATATATATATATATATATATATATATATAATATATACATATATATATATATATATATATATATATATATATATTATATATATATATATATATATATATATATATATATATATATATACAGTGGGTGCTCATATTATTAGAAACACGACCAAATTTTAAAAACTTTGTGAATAAAGTTCAAAATTAACAAAACACTTTAACAAAATAATTTTTTTTATTTTACAAATAGTGTGTATGTACCTTTTACTTTAATCTGGGAGTTTGGCAACATTGGATTTCATCTCATTATAAAGTTATAGAGTTTTTCCCGAATTTTGACAATTTTGGCAGTTATACCTGTGTTGTTGTCGCGTGAAGTGCTGTTAGCATATTGCTCTCTTTTTAAGGTTTTCAAAAATTTTTCATTGTTTTGTTATTGAGTTCTATTTATGTGTCTATTTTTTACAGTTAAACATGATTAAATCAATATTTTTACATATAATTTGACTTCTATAACGGTTTTCTAGAATCGCGTGTTTTGTTCAATATGGGAAAGGCAAAAGATGTTTCACCCTCAAAAAAAAGAGAAGTTGGAGCATTATTGAAGAATACTTCTTATTCTCAAAGGTGTATAGCATCAATGACAAAGGTTTTAGTGGCAACAGTCAACCGAATAAAAAAAAATCTGGACAAAAATGCTGATTATACTCCTCAACGAACAGGACATTGTGGTAGAAAACGGCTAACAACGCCAAGAGACGATAGAAAAATACGAGATATTTACCTAGAAAATAGGAACAAGCCTAGGCGATTACTAACCACTTTAATAAAAGATGCTGGAATACCAGTATCTCCAATGACAGTTCGTCGCCGACTCGAAGAACAAGGATTTAGATGTTGTCGACCTGCTAAAAAGCCTAAGCTCACTCTAGCAATGCAACAAAAACGCCTTGCTTGGGCTAAAAGTCATCGGCATTTGACCGTCGATGACTGGAAAAATGTAACTACTTCATTTATAATTGTACATATTCCATTTAGAGATTTGCTTACATTAAAACTTTGACTTATAAGTTTTTTTGATGTTGTTTAGGTATGTTTCTCGGATGAATCGACAATCCAAATATTGATGAACAAATCACAGTTTGTGCGTAGACGAGCTGGAGAAAAATTCCACAAAGACTGCATCTTGGAATGTGTAAAGCATCCTCTAAGTATAATGGCATGGTCTGTCATTAGTGGACAACGAACAGGGCGCTTATATATCGTTGAGGGAACTATGCGCTAGGACCAATACATAAAAGTTCTTGACACAAGGATGGTACCACAGTTAAAAAAATGGTTCCCAAAGAACCAAAAATTTACCTTTATGCATAATTCTGCCCCATGCCATAAAGCAAAGAAGGTTACAGAGTACCTAAAAACAAAGGAATATCCAGTGCTACCATGGCGTAGAAACTCAACAGACTTAAACACTATTGAAAATCTGTTAGAGATCATGAAATAGGAAATTGCTTCTGAAATGATCACCAACAAAATACAATTAAGTGAAAAGATGATCAAAGTCTGGCACAATAACATAGATATTCAAAATAAGGCAATAAAATGCATAGAAGGTATGCATAGACGTGTAGAAGCGGTATTAAGTGCGAAAGGAGGTATAACAAAATACTAAAATAAATTACCAATATGTAATCTTTTGCTTGTACCATAGTGGAATTATTAAAAAAAAAAAAAAAATAAGTATCTTTTTTGTAATAAATATAAACCGCAACACTCAAAAGTTACGAAAAAATAGTCTGCAGCCTTTTTATTTCTATAATAAATAACCTTTAACACATGATTTTCAT
>NC_088929.1:7355000-7440000 GCF_038396675.1 Hydra vulgaris | reverse complement strand
AAGTAAAATAATTACAAAATAAATCAATAAATAAATAAAAAGGTAAGATGAAATAAAACAACTTTTTTATGGTATATAAAGTTTCAAGCCGTTTGCGGCACTTATTAGCCATTTATTTAATTCAAGAAAAAACCTTTCAAAAATACAATTAAAAAACCCTTACAAAATTAAAAAAAAAAATGGAATGAGTTCTGTCGTCAAATAATAATAATAGTAATAATAATGACAATGTTAATAATACATATAATGATAATATGGAAAAACATCTTTTTTAATCGCCAGTGTCATATTGGGAAAAAAGGAATCTGTTTCTATGTCTACACTTAGAAACAATCTCACTCCTTTTATTCAATAAATTAGTATTTTTATAATATAGAATTTCATATTTTTCGGTGAGACATAATTTGCAAGATTTGGATGTTGGATTATATGCTTTACATCGCCTGAGAATTTTCCACTTAACTATAGGGACTAAATTAGCTTCTTTTAACTTCCATACATCTTTTGAGAGTTCAGTACCATTTTTGTATTTAGAGATGTTAGTTATGCTCTAATGTGATCAGCCTATATTTTAGACTCAAAAAGGAAATCCATCCAACGTAGGATTTTTCATTAGAAGATGAATCAAGACTATCTGTTGTAACAGTTGCTTGATATACAATGTTGCTTGTTAAACATTTATTAAACAACGGACAGAGATTTTTATTATGGCAGTTACAGTCCTGTTGATTAAGGTTTGTATTGTTGCATAAAATGTATTTGTTGTGCGAAATTATAATAGATTGTAAACTTGGCATACAACTGTAGCTAACTTTGACTGTGTTCCTGTTAAAGATTTATGCAGTTTATTATTATTAGGAAAATGTTTGTCAATAAGTTTCAAAAATCATTTTCCCATTGGGTGGTGATTTGAATCAGCATGGATGTAATTTAATGTATTTTCAGGTTTGAAATAAGGTTTAAAAGTGCAGTCACTAAGATTTAGAGTCACGTCAAGGTAGTTACCAATTTTCGTGTTGCATTGTATAGAAATCCGTAAGCCAATGCATTTAAATATTTCGACAATATGCTTTTTTATTTTTTCCATTTGAGGGCCGCTTTTATTACTAAAAACTGCCAAGCC
The DNA here is from genome assembly GCF_038396675.1 of Hydra vulgaris. NCBI lineage: Eukaryota > Metazoa > Cnidaria > Hydrozoa > Anthoathecata > Hydridae > Hydra > Hydra vulgaris. The sequence goes on along the minus strand of NC_088929.1, from coordinate 7,438,877 downwards.
ATCGTCACGGTATAAACCAACCTCAAGCTTGTTATAAAATTTTGAAATTTGAAAAAGAAGAAATATTCCTACCAGCTCACAAACCTCTGCACCATCAAACGCTCCCATGGAAATATTTCATGGAGTTTTTAAGAAGTGTTTCACTGATAGAAGGGTAGAAGTCGATAATATCAAAAACTAAAAATTTATAAAGGTGATTACCATTTATGGCCTTAAACCAATCGATAAAATTTTGAGTGTTTTTCCATTGATTTAATTGTAATATATTCCTTAGGTCTGTATTAATTTTAGAAAGAATATCTTTACTAATTCTACCAACCTCGCTTTTAGCAGGATTCAATAAACGGATAGTCGGATTGTTTTCAAAATTATCTTTATGGTCTTTTAAAGTGATAAAACAATCGGAAGATGCGTAAATGTCAATTTTATTGAAAACTTCATGATTTTTTAAAAGACGTTTACCTTTTAAGTTTACTTTATTTATTATGTTTAAGTTGGATAATTTGTAGTTTGAAGTGACGGCATTTCTTAACAAGTGGTTGTAATCGTTCTTAGATAAATTGTAAAGATTTGTCGTTTTATCAGCATACGTATAAGTTAAGTTAGATTTTCGAATACTGTTTATATCTTTTTTTTAATTATTTTGGAAACTGCTGTGCACCTTTCGAAACTTAATTTGTTTTACAAGATCAATGAGTTCATTCTCAAAAGCTATTATTTCTTTAATTTGTTTTGGATGATTAGATGTTTTTAATCCGTAGTTATAATAAAAATTGTTCTTACTATTTGAACTCTTGTTTAAAAAGAAAAAAAACTTTCCATCGCATTCTTTTAATTAATGTTTTAGTTTTATCCAATAACTGTATTTTAAAGTCTTTAATGGATGGTATCGGAATGTTCTTGACTGAATATCCAAAGTTTTTTTTTTCCATCACATATGCGACTTGATTAGAGTGCTCAACGTATGGAGCAAAAATATTGTTGTTTTGATTATGTAATAATAATCAATTTTTTCGATTTGAGAGTGATCAATATAAAGTGAAATAATCACAAAATAGATCAATAAATAAATAAAAAAGTAAGATGAAAAAAAACAACTTGTTTAAGGTACTATAGAAATTAGTTCGAGATAACAAAAGTTTAAGTTAACCAGTCTTTGACTTACCGGAAATTAACTGTTCTTAAGAGTGATATGTTTTACTACTGATAATCTTATTATCATTTGATTTTTCGTTTTCTTTGGGGTAATCCATCAAGGACGTCATTTAGAATTTAAATACTTTGATTTTTTTAATTTATAACAAAATTTTATAACAAGCTTGAGGTTGGTTTATACCGTGACGATGGCTTGGCAGTTTTTAGTAATAAAAGCGGCCCTCAAATGGAAAAAATAAAAAAGCATATTGTCGAAATATTTAAATGCAATGGCTTACGGATTTCTATACAATGCAACACGAAAATTGGTAACTACCTTAACGTGACTCTAAATCTTAGTGACTGCACTTTTAAACCTTATTTCAAACCTGAAAATACATTAAATTACATCCATGCTGATTCAAATCACCACCCAATGGGAAAATGATTTTTGAAACTTATTGACAAACATTTTCCTAATAATAATAAACTGCATAAATCTTTAACAGGAACACAGTCAAAGTTAGCTACAGTTGTATGCCAAGTGTAAAATCTATTATAATTTCGCACAACAAATACATTTTATGCAACAATACAAACCTTAATCAACAGGACTGTAACTGCCATAATAAAAATCTCTGTCCGTTGTTTAATAAATGTTTAACAAGCAACATTGTATATCAAGCAACTGTTACAACAGATAGTCTTGATTCATCTTCTAATGAAAAATCCTACGTTGGGATAAGTGAGACTCCTTTTAAATTAAGATACGCTAATCACGTTAAATCATTTAACATCTCTTTTTAACATATTTTTTTATCAAAAATTCGTTCTCTTTTTTGGTCTTGTGAGGCGGTGCATAGTCGTGCAATAAAAGCAGTTGTTTTCCTGTTGGATATTCAGATCTAACAAGAAAAATTATTTTCCACAAACAATCTAAAACGCCTAAATAGTATTCTCCATTAACAGTTCGACCTTCTGGAACAAATTCCTTGCGGACAATACCCTTCGAATCATAAAAAGTAATCAACATTGTCTTGATTCGAGACTTCTGGAAACGCAATTTTTTTTGTTTTAGCTCGACTTTGGACTTCCATTCAGCAGATTGACGCTAAGTTTCAGGGTCATATTTAAAGCAACATGACTCATCACCAGTTATGATACGAACAAGAAAGTCTGAATCGTTTTCAACTGTTTCAAAAATTTCTTTGCAATGCCTCGTACGAGCGATTTTTTGGTCTTCATTTAATCGATGTTGAAAAAAACGCGCACATACCTTTCTTTTACCAAAATATTGAGTTAAAATTCTCCACTTAAAGTTTTTACTTGTAATTATTTCCTCAGCCAACAATTTTGAAGTAAAACTTGTATCGATACCAATGATTTCATGGACTTTTTACACCAATTCAGCACGATTACTAGCATCTGGACGACCTGGGCTCAGATCGTCATTTAAATCCCCACTACCATTTTTAAATCGTGTAAACCACGTATTAATTTGAGTACAACTCATACCATCATCACCATAAACTTTTTTTATCAATTTCTTGGTCTCAGCGAAATTTCTTTAACACAAAATTTTATATAGTTTAACACAAAATTTTATATTCGCTCTTTGTTCAATTTTCGTTTTGTAACATTGAGACGCATTTTTCTTTTATTAAAGTGGCTGTAACTTTTACATCTGTCATCCTAATTACATAAATGTAGGTGTGTTTGAAAGACAATAAATGTATCTTTTTCATGCTGCAAATTATCAATGAATGGCGCTGCATGTTATATGATATAAATATAAAGTTAGGTTGTTTTTGGGACACACCGTGTATATATATATATATATATATATATATATATATATATATATATATATACATATATATATATATATATTTATATATATATATATTCATACATATATTATACATATATATATATATATATATATATATATATATATATATATATATATATATATATATATATATATATATATATTTATATACATATATATAAATATTTATATGTATATATATAAATATATATATATATATATATATATATATATATATATATATATATATATATATATAAATATATATATATATATATATATAAATTAGTATAAAACACTTATTTATTTTTTATCTTCTACTTGAAGTTTCACCATTGCTGGATAATGAGGAAGAGCTCCTGATGATCCAGCAATGGCGAAACTTCAAGTAGAGGATAAAAGTTAGGTAATTGTTTTTTACTAATTTATTATTGCTCTTTTCTTTAAGAACATTGAGCACTATATTTGTAAAATACACTAACATAATTTACATGCAATTTCATTATCTTTTTTAATATTTGTGTAACAAAGAAAAAAAAATCTGCAACTAGCACAGTATGAACCACCTCCGAAAACACCATAAAGTAACCAATCATTTTAACATTGTTTTAGAACTTTTGAATATTTTTTAGGTGTGTTATCTTATATATGGTTCTTATGCCAATAAATAAGTCACTTTTAATTACTTTTAATTACTTTAGACGTTTGTTCAACATTTGCGTGTTGTCAAAAAGTAAAAACCATTGATATAATTACAAATTATTCGTTTTTTAAAAAAACCGCAAAAACGTATTTTGTTGATAAAAAGTAAAAATTAAAATGCAAGACCGGAATTTTTTTTAATTAATTAATAAACTGCCTGCCCCAACCAAACCCTCAGTTTATGCAGCAGCACTCCTTTGCAAGTCAGGCTAAAAGATAGTAGATGTAGCAGCATTCCGTTGCGAGTCAGGCTATTTGTCAGTCAATATAGCAGCACTTTGTTGCTACATCGACTGACAAATAGCCTGACTCGCAACGGAATGCTGCTACATCTACTATCTTTTAATCTGACTTGCAAAGGAGTTTGGTTGGGGCAGGCAGTCTATTAATTAATAAAAAAAAAATTCCGGTCTTGCATTTTAATTTTTACTTTTTAACCGAGTAGTTACTGTTAGGAATGGCAGCAGATGTGGTGAGAATTTCTTTGTTCTCATTGGAAACAGATGCTGTTGAAGAAGGTTTTTGGTAATTTGAGGATAGATAATCTTCAGAATACTTTTGAACAGATTCATAAGTTCTGGCTTTGTCAAACATAACATCTGGTATCATGTTTCAATTTTTGAAAAGTCGTTGTTCGATTTTATTAGAAGCTATACCACTGATAAAAGTGTCACAAATTGCTTCTTCTTGGTGTTTCAGTTGAGTAACTGCTTTAATGTTACAATCTTTGACAAGTATTTTTAGTGTTGATGTGCTTAAATATATGATAAGAAAGAAAGTTAGATTTCTAAGTTTGCCAATGATTATTTAAGATAACGCATCTAAAAAATATTCAAAAGTTCTTAAACAATGTTAAAATGATTGGTTACTTTATGGTGTTTTCGGAGGTGGTTCATATTGTGCTGGTTGCAGAATTTTTTTTTTTTTGTTACTTAATGATTAAAAAAGATAATGAAATTGCTGTGGACTCGAAAGAAAAATGACAATAACTAAATTATTGCATTTTAACGTTTATTGACTAAAACAAAAGGAAGAAATATTAAAATAACTACAATAATAATAATAATGTTTAAATTCATCACATAGCTTTTTACTTATATATCTTAAATAAAATTAATTATAGTTACTTAAGGAAACAATTCTACGTTATTAAAATGCAGTTTAGCTATTATTTATATAAAAGGTATGAGACACGACTTTAATTTGAAAAATAAAACTCAAAAATACCAAAATGTAAAATTTTTTAACATATGGCAACCAAGCAGAACTTTATATATATATATATATATATATATATATATATATATATATATATATATATATATATATATATATATATATATATATATATATATATATATATATACATACATATATATATATAGTCGAAACAGACTTTTATGATAAAGAAAAGTCTCTTTTAACAACATTTCTGTGGCTTCAACAATTTACATTTTATTGTCATTTATTGCTACATTTTATTGTCGTCAAAAAGTTAAAAAATTATTTTAATGCGGAAGTGCATTAAGTTTTGCATTTTGTAGTACATTTTATAGTACATTAAGTTCTACATTTTAGTTTTTATTGTTTTTTAAAAAACCGCAATAATAATGACTAAAAAGCTTCCTTAATTTAATGGAGTTTTTGTTTCGTTTCATTACAATACATTTTTAAAACATGCGCCTTCCTACATTGACTATCTTATAGCCTGCTGTTATAAGAAAGCGCTGCACATTGACTATCTTATAGCTTGCTGCTACAAGAGAGCACTGCCACATCAGCTATCTTATAGCCTGCTGCTATAAGGAAGTGTCGATACATCTACTTAGGGTAGCAGTCTATTATTTTAGACGAAAACAAAAATCATTTTAGGTTTTTAATATTTTTCTGGTCTCGTTTATAACCTTGTATATATGTATATATATACATAAATATATATATATATATATATATATATATATATATATATATATATATATATATATATATATATACATATATATATTAACGAAGAAAAAACAACTTTTTCTAAAGTACTTTAAGTTTCATGCCTATACGGTAATCATCAGCCATTGATTACAAATTCAAAAACAAAAAAAACCGCGAAAATTACAGTATTCTGTGTAGTGGGATGCCGTATAGGCATGAAACTTAATGTACCATAGAAAAAGTTGTTTATTCTTCGTTAATATATATGTATATCGCTCTATTTGAAGTATCTTTTTAATATTGAGCACTTTTTTACGACTAGGAGTTTTGTTTTATTATTATAATACAAAATAGCCTTAAATATCAATATATATATATATATATATATATATATATATATATATATATATTTATATATATATATATATATATATATATATACATATATATATATATATTTATATATATATATATATATATATATATATATATATATATATATATATATATATATATATATATATGTATATATATATATATATATATATATATATATATTAATTGAGATAGATATATTGATATAGATAAAGATATATATATTAAAATAACTTAAATGAAAAAGTACAACTTTTAAATGAAACTTTAAGACAAACGCTTTTTGACAGTTAGCAGCACTATTAATCAAAAATATAAAATAAAAATTATTATAAAAATACAAGCTTAGCAATGCAACGGTATCTGATGTCAAATATACATCGTGCGGTATTTGCTGGAATCAAAACCAGAGAGTAAGTTTTTTTTTTGCCTTTGAGAGTTATATTTTTAATAGTATGCAATTTTTAATCAATATATATGTATATATATATATATATATATATATATATATATATATATATATATATATATATATATATATATATATAAATATATATATATATATATATATATATTTATATATATATATATATATATATATATATATATATACATTACATAACACAGACACACAAAATATTATGACTAATCTCTTAAATACAAATTGAATTATCATGCTGAAACATTTCATTTTGTATCTTTATTCATTGATAAAATATAGGGAATGAAGGCGTTTTGAAAATATTAAAACTTCCTCAATATACTGGGAACTTATTTAGACTTAATATCTAAACTCACTTTTCCTTTATTAAAAGTTGTATATATTATAGATTATAGAGTATAGAATATAGAAAATTGAAAAATAATTTGAAACAATAAATAGCCAAATAAAAATAATAATATCAAAACAATCAATCAAAACTATCAGACATTTTTAATTAACCGAGTTAGCGCAAAATATTTTATGCGCTGAGTTTATAAATAAATTTTTACCTAATCTACCTAAAATTTAAACTATTTTGAAGACGTCCTTTAAACGTCTTTGAGACAACTTATTGCCAGTGGCGTAGCTAGCATGGGTGAAACCCGTGGTGGGCATCAATGGTGTCACCCCTTTAAAACGGGTAAAAACAACATTATGTAAAAGAATAAAAACCAGTTAAGCTTTAAGTATAATTTTAGTTTAACAATTTAATTAAAAATTACAAAAAGTATTCCCGTACCACGTTTAACCGCATATAGTAACGCTTGTAAAACAAGTAAAAAGTTATTAAGGAAAACAAAGTGAACAATATATTTTCAATACTTTAAGCATAATGAAAATGAAGAACATTGACATAGTCGGAAAAAATTAAATTTTTGTTAATTAAAATTAAAATATCAGTTATTTAATAGTTTCCCTTCCTGGTCTTTAAAAGCTGCAAACCTGTCAATCACATCATCAAAATCAATATCTATCACCATATCACTTTCAATTGATGATGTAGCCAGATCAGAAAGTCTTGACTGTTTCATGGTTGATTGCAAATAGTTTTTTATAAGTTTCAGTTTTGAAAAACTCTTCTCACATGAAGCCACATACACACAGATCGTAGGAAATAAATGTAGGCTTTGTGAGAGTATTGGTAGAGATTCCAGAAAATCCCTGTCAACTATGAATTTTAAAATATCAAATATTGAACAGTCTTTAGCTTTGTGGATATCAACATCTGCTGCCATAATGCGTTTTCTAAGCCTTGGTATTTCTTTAAAAAGCTGTACTTCGGATAGCTTATCATAGAAAGTGATCAGTTTTGCAACTGACACACTCAACTCCTCTTCAGTTGCTGATAGAAGACTCTTGGCTTGAACAGCCTCAAACATATTTGTTACTTCCGTGATTGCTGTTGATCTGGCATGCAGTTCAGTCTATTGTTTTCTTCTTGCATAGTGAATCTAGCATCTCTGAGTTGTTCCCCTGTCATTCTCCTTTTGAACCTTAATCTTTTGTCTACAGTTTTTCCAAATTGGTCTGCTTTGTCAAGTGCATCTTCAATTGCATGCTCACCAAGTGACTGCGCTTTTCCTGCAGAAAAAGTCTTAATGCTTCTAACTTGGTCACTACTTTGTCAAGAGTTTGGCCTTTAGTCTGCAAATAATGCTGCGTCAAATTAACTCCCTCAAGTACAGCAGCCCAAAAGTAAAGGTAACACAGAAACGTAAAATCACAGTCAGCAGATAAAGGAATTGTGCTGCACCTCTTGTTTCAACATTTTCACGAAGATCACATAGAGCTTCAATTGCTGCAACACATTCATCAAACATTATCTTACACCAAAACGCTGGAGTGATGTTCACTCCAGCGTATTGTGATTTATTTTAATGGCTTTTAACTGACAATTCATTGTGTTCAATTGAAACATCCCATCGATGGGTGGAAACAGCAAAGAAGGAATATATTCTCTCAAGAGTTCCAAAAAATGTTACACGTAAAGAATTTTCAGAAAAAGAGTGTTGACCACACAATTGAAGTGAATGGTCTTCGCATCCATTAAAAATAGTTTCCTTGTTCTATCTTTTCAGAATCAACATTTCAGAAATTCTTGAACACCTCCATGAAGTCCAAACATTGTGGTAGCATTATTATAACCTTGCGCTCTGCATATCGTTATGTCAAGTCTATCGCTTTTTAAATATTTGAAAATGTCTAAACAGAGATCATCATGTTTTTTACACTTTGAAGGAAAAAATCTTAAAAACACTACTCTCGCTTTAACTTTTCGTTGTGAACTTTTACATATCTGATCACCTCAGACATCTGGTTAGTGTGTGATATGTCAGGTGTGGTGTCAAACATGATTCCAATATTCCTTGCAGCTTTTATATCATTTAAAAGAAATTCCTTCACATGATTTGCTAGAACAGTTATAAATTCATTCTGATTCTATAAATTCATTCATTCAGTTATAAATTCATTCAGTTATAAATTCATTCTGGTGAAAGTTAAGATACAGTCACAGATGCTTTTACTGTTGCAGATGTACTTTCCATTAAAATCATTAAGTGTTTTTTCAACACAGAGTTATATTTAGAAAGCATTTTAACCATCTCAAGAAAGTTTCTTTTATTCAAAGTAGATGCATTTTCCTTATGGCCAGGAAATGCTAAACTTTGCTTAGCAAGAAACAATGTAATATCAAGCAACCTGCGCAAGATATCCCTCCATTTTTTTATCCCTATTCATTACAGCAACACAGCCAGCATCAAATGTTTCGTAAAGCTTAAGGCCTGCTGCCAATGTTTTCCTTTGTTCAAGGCAATCTAGATAATCACCCGATATCTCATGATTATTTAATTTTGGGCTCAGCTTCCATTACTGTGGAAACCCAGTGATAAATTTTGATGTCTACTCTGTTAAATTAGCAGTAAAGAGTCAGCATAAACAGTTCAATTTCTCACTGATGAGCAAGAAAACCATCCATGACCGCAGTCTTTTCTCACCATTTGACATCTTCTTGTAGAACCATTCTTTAGACAGATAGCAAACATCTCATTTAGTCTTTGCACCTTGCCTTGTCACAGTAATGAAAAGCGCATTGTTCTGAAAAGAATCACAAAAGTTCTTGTTCTGAAAAAAACCACTTCCTCTTTTGATAACTTTAACTCTTAAATGATCTAGAACAGGTGCATTCCAGAAAGAAGCATCAGATAAAATATTCCATTTTTTCTCATCTACTCGACTCAACACATTTACAGTATCATGACAAAAACCATTTTCAGCATGCATTGATGTTTCATAGTCATATATATGTATATAAACATATATACATGTATAAATTTATATATATATATATATATATATATATATATATATATATATATATATATATATATATATATATATATAAATACTAGAAATGGTATCTCGATAAAAATACTCATATTGGGCAGATGTTGAATGCACCCGGCTACTGTATTGTAGAAGGCCTCCTAGGCAATGACTTAAGGGGTAAACAGATTCTATCTGTTGACCAGCCTCGCACCCCTTCTTCATCTATTGGGCTGGCGCAGATGTATTTTTAATACATTGTTAACAGTTTAGGATGTTGAATGCTGGATCTTCTTGACTCAATGCATGGGTTTTGCTTGTGTCTCTGTTTTTATGACTAGGCAACTCATTCTATTATCTCCTAATGAGGGTACAGCTCTAAAACTGAGTTTTATGATTCTGAAGCCGACTGGTAGTCAGGTTTCCCGAACTCTGTGGTAGCTCTCAGAGAGGCTTATTCCATCAACAGCTGAAAAATTAAGGAAAATTTTAGGGAAAGCGGGGCAAGATGGTGAACGTTTTGAAAGCCCTAAGTTAATGCAAAATTATCAGACATGATGCAGTAATGCTCCGTCAGTATGTTTGTTTTATCATAATGAATCATTGCCTGCATGAATTTTTAGTTTAAATGTAGAAAAACTTGAAATAGAAATTAAAATAAAAAGTTCATAAATATGTTATCTGGTCACGTGACAGAGCAACATGACATAATATGCAGTTCCTGACTCCAACTTTATAAAAATTTACAAATGATCAACTAATCTAAGTAAAGAAACTAAAAGGGCACCAATCGTTATGAATAATCCAAAGCAAAGTATTTTTTTTGAAGCGAAAAAAGTAAACTTATGCGTATAAAATTACATTATTAGTATTTAAAAAACATTTGACGTTTTAAAATACAAAGTGTTGTAATAGATTCGTTTTCACCTATTTTTAAATTTTTTTGTTGAGTTGCTATATGAAAAGCCTTTTTACCCCATTCACCATCTTGCCCCGGGTTTCCCTATGTAATATTTATTATAAAAATATTTACGAAAAAATTATATAATTATATTTTTTAGTATATATATATATATATGTATGTATATATGTATGTATTTATATAGGTTTGTGGTTTTAGTATTGGTTAACTACTTTCGTTTTATAATATATTTTAAATGTAACTGAACTATTGTCAATAGTTTAGTTTTCTGTATTTAGATTAACTGGCTAGCAACAGAAGGTAGAATATACTTATCGGACATAGAACAAAATATTATGAATGTCTTCATGACTGATGAAATACAGATGAATTATTGTCGCTCTGGGAAAAAGTTAAGCAAATATTTTATAGAAGCTTTTGTAAAGTTTGTTGCAAGTAAGTATAGTAGCTGCTACATTAGAGTGCATCATTTTTCAAAGTTCATACACTAACCCTTATTAAATGAACTTGCTCTTTGTATTAACTAAATAATAAACTAATTTTAGTTGCTGTTTAAAGGCATTGCAAAACTGATACAGACAAAGATGTTAGCAAAGCCATCACCGCTTCACTGCATAACTCATCAGATCGTGGTGGTTGACGTATGCATCGAGGGAAGAGCGAATAAATAAATTTTATGAAATGTTCTTGTATAGTTATGTGTTTGTGAATAAAGTTTTAATGAAAAGATATTGTTTTGTAAAAGTATATTAGGAGAGACTGGGCCACGTTGGCCCACAGGGTGGGTTGGTCAACTTGAGTTTATTCAAAGGCAAGACACTTTAACAAGCTGGGAGTATAAGTGATGGTTGGTGGTAAATCAATCCTTTTTTCAAAAATATCATATTTATTGGACTATATTTGAGTGTGTGGGGTCGTATAAAATATTTTTGATACATCAAAGTAAATTTTGAAAACTTTTTTAATGTGTTTATACTCACTGACTTTTGACAGTGCAGCATAATTCAAGTGCCATATTTAAAGCTTATAGTGTAAGGATTATTTTAGCATATAATGTTCCATAAAATTAGTTGATAGTTTAAGGAGAAAGTTGTTCATACTCTAAACATGACAATGGGGCATATTGGCTCGATGCAACCAGGGCACTTTGGCTTGTGGCCAACTTGCCCGGAGGAATATAAAAATAATTTGGGTAAATTTCTGACGGAAATGTTTTTGTTATAAAAATTTAAAACATGTAAAACATATTAGATAAGAAATAAGCCTCATAAACAAGTTTTCATTTGTTTTTATACTTTTTTTTGGGTTTTATACATTGATAATAAGAAAATATCACTTGCATACATTACATTTAAATCTTAATATAATTGTTACAGAAAACATTTAACGTTTAATGTTTAACGTCGTATCATTAGTTACTAGGCTTTGAAAGAGCGCGTTCTCAAAATGCAAGCGGTCATTGGAGAAGGATCTCTTAAGCAAGTTAAAACTTCTTTCCTTTTGGAATTTAATTAGTAGTTTATATATATTACATAAAGAATCATATTAAGATAAATAATCATCGTTAAGATCATATTATAATTGAAGTAAGTATATAAAACAGCTATATATACATTTTTATTAGACAAATGTAAAAAGGATTTAAATTTTTATTAGATAAAGTAGAAAGGATTTAAAGTAGAAAGGATTTTAATTTATTATATCGCTTATATTTTGTTTGTTTTGGTTTTTCTTTAAGCAGTTTTGTTTTTATTTTTTAGGAGGAAAATAGGTGTATGGATGTTATTTAAAGTTATACTAATGCTGTTTCCATAAAATGGTTATTACAACTTTGAAATATCTGTGATCTATTAACTATTTTTGTTCTGTTTTAGAAAATTTAGAAAAATAAATTAAAATTTTGTGCTAACACTGACATGGCATGTCATAGTTGTTATGAAAAAAAAAAAGAAGGTAAAGAGTATTGTTTGTAAATAAATATTTTTGTTTTCTTTGAATCATTTTAATTTATCCCGCGTCATTTTAAAATTTTCGTTTGCACACGTTTATTGTTTTGCATATATATGCTTTTTTAATATGTTTGTGTATGTGATAATTAGTGCTTTATAGCTGTTTTATCAATGTGTTTTTATAATAATATAAAGTGTTTTTTTATTGTTTGTGTATGTGGTAATATGTGTTATATAATTGTTTTAAAAATGTGTTTAAATATGTATATAAGTTATATATTTAACCTTATATACATATTTAAACACATTTATTGTGTTTATAGTTGGTACATATGTTTATATTATGTTGTTTACGTGTTTTCAAAGTGCTGTGACTTGGTAAACGTTTAGAGCAAGATTTGTCAACTTTGCTAGCCAAGTGATGTACTTATAACAGAGGGTTACATGATAGTGTTTAGTCCAAACTGTTACTGGTTTAGGTCTAGCTGTTTTCAAGCGTTTATTATTACTTATTCTAAAAATACATAATAATGTATTTTAATAACATTTTGCGTAATGTTGTTAATTTTGTTCTATTATATATGAATGTTATCTTACTTAAGGTATGTTATATCCATATTATATAACCTTATGGTATGCACTTTGTGTGTGTTTGCTGTGATTTTTTTGTTATCTTTTGAGTTGATTGACATTTGGCTTATCTTCATGTTGGTGTCTATTGTTAAAAAAGGTAAATAGGTAATTTTATTAAAAATCACTGCTTTTAATCATTTACTCAAAAACAATACTATTTGTTTTATCTCAATCTGATTTTTTGTGTTTAGTGCTGTTTACTACATGATTTTGCTATAAAGTTTTGGAATCATGATGTTCCAGCATAAAATATTTTGTAAAAGCTATCATAAAGTATGAGCATATGAAATAATGAATATAAAATAAGTATGAAATAAAGTAATATTTATAATAGTAATATTTTACAACTACTACTCTGGTAAATCACAACGGCTTTTGTCAATAAGGTACATTGATTTTCATTTCTTTTATGCAATGTTTTTCTTATTTATTTTTATGATTTTTTCTTATGTCTTTGTCTTATTTATTTTTATGTAATGTTTTACTTATTGGTTACATTTTTTATTTTAGATTTATCAGGTGATGTATTAATGTGGTATAGAAGAATAAAATATTATATATTTTTGTGAATTTTTTAAAAACGTTTACTAATAATTTTTTTGAAAAAATAATATTTAAGTTTTCAATAAAGGGTTTACAACTTTTTTTTTAAAATTTTTTTTTGTTTGCAGTATGTTAATTATTAGAATTGCATGTTTTTAATAATTTTTTTTATTATTATTTGCTATGCTAATATTGTTTGAAACATCTCCTAGCTGATATATATATATTTTTTTTAAAGTCATAAAATTATTGTATAATTTATTTTAAATGACAGTCTGTTAAAGATAAAAATTATTTGTGTGTGCTATTTAGAGTAGAAAAAAGTTATAGGAAAAGATCGCAATCTTCAGGATTAGTTTAAGATTTTTTATTACTACTTTTAATTAAAAATGAATTTTAAATGGATGATATTAGGCTAGAAGCAGATATTAGTTAAGAAAGCGGAAATATGAATAGACAAGTTAATCGTCGCAGAACTAAAAGAGATAGGCTTAGGGGAGATGAAATTAATAATCAACAAAATGCTAGAAATGCTGCTTGACAAGCAACAGATAATTCGAACCCAAATGAGGAGAGGTTGGTTAGGCGAGTTGAAAATAATTGTTGCAGAAATGAAAGAGATAGGCTTAGGCGAGATGAAATAAGTAATCGACAAAATACTAGAATTGCTGCTAGATACAAAAGAATGCAGTGTGTGGCAAGAAGTAATACTATTCCAGATAATAATTATTTAAGAGAAATGAATTATACTTGTCAGCATTGTGATGCTAAAAATTTTCCTAATGAAACACATTTTTTATGTTGCCATTATCGAAAGGTAGTTTTGTTGCAACCTTTATCATTTCTACAAGATTTAGAAGATTTATTCAAAGGAAACTAAGCAAATAGAAATGCTAATCGGAATTTTTTTAAATATATTAAAAACTATAATGCCTGTTTTTCTTTTGCTTCATTTAAAGCTAATGTAGTTCAACCCATGAATCATGGCCGCCATGTTTTAGAAAATGTGGTCAAGTTTTTCATCGTATAGGTAATCTCAGGCGAAATTAAGATGTTCCGCCGACATATTGTCAACTTTACATCTATGATCCACTTGCACCAGTAAATTTTAGATAGCAACAACGTGGTAATGATCTTTGCTTAAATGATTTAATGTTTCGATTGCAAACTAATATTAGTGAAGAAATCCCATTTCTTTTTGCATTTAAAAACATGGCGGAAGTGGAAGATGAAGAAACTCAATTCTTGCAACCCAAAATGACGCGGATAACTGAAAATTTATATCCAGGTCAGACAGCAATTGATAGACCTGACTTGGTTTCTCGAGTATTTAAACTCAAATTAAGTAGCCTTTTTAATGACATTTTTAAATTAGGTATATTAGGGAAAGTTGTAACACATGTTCATGTTATTGAATTTCAAAAACGCGGTTTGCTACATGTTCATATTTTACTTTACTTTGCAAATGGTGAATAGCTTAAAACAGCACATGATATCAATAAATTAATATTTGAAAAAATTTCAGATCCAATTGGTCATCGTGATCTTTATAACGTTGTTAAAATTTGCCTGATTAAAAGACGGGGTGTGCAGAAAAAACTATCCTTAAGAATTCAATGCTAACACAGTAGCAGTTCATAATGGTTATCCACGCTAAAGACGACATGTTAATGTGTTGGTTATCAATACTAAAGGTAACAATTTAGATAATCGTTGAGTGGTACCATATAATCTATGGTTATCAAAGAAATATCAAGCATACATTAATGTTGAAACTTGCATGTCTGTTAAGGTTGTTAAATATTTGTACAAATACATATACAAGGGTAACGACTGTGCCAATACTTTAAAAATGAGCAAATTAATCATGATGAAGATAACACTTTTTTAGATGTCGTTATGTTAGTGCACCTGAAGTATTTTGGCGAATTTTTGAGTATTCAATAAGTCATATGTCACACACTATTATACACCTTAAAGTTCATCTATCTGAAAATCAATTAGTGTGTTTTAGAGAAAGAGTAGAAAAAATGGCTTTAGATTGTGCAGCTCAACGTGATACGCCCCTAACAACGTGGTTTAAGTTAAATACTTAAAATGAAAGAGCACATTCTATTCGTATGTAGACATTCCCTATTACTTTATATTTGATGATAAACATTGTAAAAGAAGGATAAGCAAAGGGATGGTAATAAGGTGATAGTAAGAATATATAAAGTTAATCCAACTGGAGAATTACTTTTTCTAAGACTTTTGCAGGCTAAAGGAGCAACAAAGATGTGCGTACTGTTTATGGTATTGTTCTTGAAACGTTTCGTGAAGCATGTGGTTTAAAAGGTTTTTGGAAAACGACACTGAATCCCAGAATACTCTTTTTGGGGCAGTTTTAATGCATATGCTTAAGCAAATTAGACAGTTGTTGTCAATAATTTTGATTTTTTGTGAGCCTAACAATCCTTTATATCTCTAGGATACATACATAACTTTTATGATGGAAGATTTCATTCACCGCTCAGACCCACTTCTAATAGCTGAACAAGCTACTTTTTGTCAAACGAAAAGATCATTAATCAAAATAAACGCTGGCTGATTACAATATGCCTGTTATTGATGAGATTGTAGGTTTAAATCTAGAAAATTTTGATTAAAGTGTTCAACAATCTATTGACAAAGCCAACCAAATGAGACTGTTAATGTCAATCAATTAAATGTATGTAATGCTATCCTTGCTGCACTGAATGAGCAACCAAGTGTAGAAAATCAACATTCTGAATTGTTTTTTCATGGATGGAACATCTGGTAGTGGAAAAACCTTAGCGTAAAATTATTTGGTTGCTGAAACCATAGGTAGGGGCTTAAAATCTGCTACAGCTGCATGGACTGGTATAGCAGCAACTCTTTTTACAAATGGATCTACATTGCATAGCCTATTCAAACTTCCAGTTTTAATATTGGATAATTGCACATGTAATATAACTCCTAACTCTATACACGGGCATTTTTTAAGTCAAGTTACTTTGCTTTTGCTTGATGAAACATCCATGATACCTAAACATACCTTAAATGTAATTGATAGGTTGTTAAAAGATATTTGCAACAACAACTTTCCGTTCAGAGGAAAAGTCAATTTTTTTGGTGGTGACTTTAGGCAAATTCTGCCTGTTGTGAAAAGAGGACAACCAGCTGAAATAGTAGAATCATGTATAAAATGTTCTTTACAAAGACAATGGGTGCAGAAGTTTGCATTAACTGAAAACATGTGAGTACAAAATGGGGAAGGTGAATTTTCCCAATGGCTACTAAAACTTGGGAACGGAACAATACCTGTCAAAGAGGAGGATCCTTTTAAAGGATGCATTGAAATACCAAATCAGTTCATTATTAGAGAAAATGAACTGATTGTTGAAAAGATTTTTGGAGATGCTGAACAAAATGATTATTTTAAAGGCATGATTTTAACACCAACTAATGTTGATTCATTATTAATCAATAAAGAAGTGCTTTGTCTGCCGGGTGAGGTCAAAATTTATTTAAGTGGTGATCAATTTGAAACTGGTGACCTTAATGAAAAAAAAACTTTCCTTTTGAGTTTTTGAACAGCTTAACTCCTTCATGTATGCCACCTCATTGTTTAAAATTAAAAATTGGTTGTGTAATTGTGCTGCTTAGAAATTTAGATCTCAAAGCTGAATTATGCAATAGTACTCTAATGAAAGTTTGTGCTCTTCAAAATAATTATAGTGATGCAAAGGTTTTGACAGATGTTTCTAGTGGTGAACGGGTTTTTGTTTTCCAAATTCAGTTGGCTCCATCAGTTGCTAATTTACCTTTTGTTCTGAAACGTCTTCAGTTTCCTTTCAGATTGGCTTGTTCAATGACAATGAATAAAAGTCTAGGTCAAACATTTGATAGTGTTAGGGTAAATCTCAAAAAACCGTGCTTTTCTCACGGTCAACTATATGTTGCATATGTTGCATGTTTAAGAAATAGAGCATTTAAAAGTTTGTTTTTCAAAATTGATAAACATCTTAATTAAGGTATGGTTGGTGAAAAGTATTATACAAAAAATGTTATATTTTCTAATGTTCTTAATTTATAGTCTTTATATTTTCATTTTAAAAACTTACTGTTTGTAGATTGTGTGCACATTTTGAATGTATAACTTTTTTTATTATTTCAATTTTTTTTTTCATAGTTTTTGATAAATATATCTGTCATTTAATATTGTTATAAATGTGTTTATATATGTTATAAAAAATTATATTTGTTTATAGTTGTATATATGTTTAAATTATGTTGTTTCCATGTTTTCAAAGTGATGTGACTTGGAATTATGTTGAGCAAGATTGGTAACTTTGCCAGCCAAGCGGTGTTATTATAGCAGAGGTGTGACTTGGCTGCATTTAGTGCCAGGCGGTGATACTGCTTTAGAGGTAGGCTGTCTAACCTTTTTTAATTATTCTGGAAACACAAAATAATGTCTGTTAATGTTTAGCATAATCTCGATAAGAGAGTAGGCAACCTTAATCTTTAAATCTAGGGTGCTTTAATGTCCTAAATTTGAAGTAGTTGAACAACTAATATTGAATATAAAAACAATTATATTTTTATGTATTTATATATTTAGTAAAAAGATAAATATAGTTAACTCTAAATTGATTTTTTAATTTTGTCATAATTGATTTTGGTTTGTTATTTTCACTGGATTTTAGGATCAAGGGTGCAAATATGATATTGTTATGTGTTATTGTTGTGATGTTTCGTGTTGATAGACAATGTGGTATACCTTCCATTGGTGTCTATTGTTAAAAATTAATAATAGGTAGTTTCATTATTGGAACTTACTGCTTTTATTTATTTACTAAAAGCCAAGACAACATTTTGCTAAAAACGCAATTTATATCTTACTTAATTTTTTTTATTTTGGTATTGTTAATCCTTTTGTACTTTGAAACAGATTTTGTAGTTACATTTTCGACAAGTGTTTTTATTAACTGCAATGTCAAAATTAGTTACTATAAATAGGTAAATTGATTTTTAGTTTTTATGAGGTGTTTTCTTTTTTTTTTTCTTTTTTTTTTTTTGTAAATATTACATCATTATTCCATTATTTTTTTTAATTTTAGATTTACGATAAAAAACAACCTGATTTCCTTTTATTGTAATTTTTTGTTAGTTAAAATGATATAAATATATGCAATTAGTTCGATTTTCTTTTATATTTTTTCCATTTTAGGCCTAATAGTTTGTTGTACGTAACTAAAAACCTTTAAAAACACTTAAAATATTGTAGTTTTGCGCACTTGTCAAATATCGAGTAACTTAAATTGTGTAACGTGTTTAACTAATTAATTAGCTTAGTTTGCATTTACAACACTTTCGAGGAAAGAAAGAAAAAATTCTTATATATGTAAAATATTGTTTTTTATTTTATTATTTTTGGTCTTCATCAAAAACTTAATTACTCTTAATACATAAAACTTTATTCACCTGGCCACCATTAAGGCAAAAAGATGGAATGGACCTTTTTGTTAGTGTCAAAATATCTAAGAAAATTAAATTTGTTGAACAGACTTAATAAGACCCGGATGCGGTCAGCTTGGTTTACAAGCATGAAATTATGTCAGGTTAAAAACCGTGAACGTAGCGTAACCTTTAAAAGCCTTTAAATTTAAAACAAAGATCAAAGTTTATATATTTTTTTCAATTTGTTATACACACACATATATATATATATATATATATATATATATATATATATATATATATATATATATATATATATATATATATATATATATATATATATATATATGTTTGATTGAAAATTAAATTTTTTTTTGTTTTAAACGTATTTGTACTTAACTGCTTAGTTATTTTTAATAAATTTATTTAGTTGTGTGGATTTAACGTTTTAAAGACAACTTTCTTTATTAAAGAAAAATGTATCACGGGAATACCAAAAAATTAATAACTCCTGTATAATTTATGTTCACTTCTTATTATTTAATTATTATTCAATCGTATTAATTAATTAAATTTAAAAAAATTACATAAAAAATATGGATATATCCTCATACTTTTTATGTTAATTTGACAGACGGTTTAATTTTTTTCAATTTGAAGGCATTTTTCTAATAGGGTAGGGAAGAGCGTGCGCCTTTGATCATAAAATCCAGGGCGCATGTTAATAACATTCTTATAAATTAATATTAAATGTAAAACTAATATTAATTTTATTCTTTAAGTTTATTTGAACCATAAATATAAAAAACTCTAAAATAGTTTTATAATTTTGTCTTTCCTAAATTTTTGTTTCGTTTTTTTACCCCTGGATTTTAGGATCAAGGGTGCATACATTCCCCTATTAGATAATGTTTCACAACTTTAAATTGTGGAAAACAGCCACTTAAAATTAATTACGTAACAGGCCGACCATAACACATATTACGGGTTGCTTTATGATGGTTTGGATAAATAATCTTATTATAAAATGTAATTTTAACTTACATTTACTATACTTAAATATTGTATATATTTATATATTAATATTATATATTTTATTTACTTTATTATAAAACTTATGTAAAATTAATTGATAATTAAACTTTTACATACTAGTCATACTTACATATATAACTTTATTACTTTATACACTTAGCTTTTCATGCTTAACACTTAAATTTAGTTTTGGTACATCAATTTAATATGACATGATTTATGTAAATTTTTATGATTGAAAGTAAATAAGTAATTAGTTTTTTAAAGAAGAAATATTAAAAATATAATTTCTTAAATATATAAGTTTGCAGGTACATAAATAATTAAATAAAAAAGAAATAGTTAAATATGAAACATGTAAAAAAGTAATGTACTTTTGGTTTTTGCATTTTTTTTTAGACCTACCTAAAAATGGTATGAAATTATATTTGCTTGTCACAACGTGGAAAAGTGTCAGAAGAAACAATATTGTTGGCAGTGATACAAGTTGCAAAATATAAAAGATCAATTAGAGCACTAAGTAGAGAACTTAATATACCATGTAAGACTCAAGGAATATATTGAATATCGAAAAGGTTACCATCTAATCTAATGCTTTGGTTCAAACTGAAGTAGAACTCAATTGCTCAGTCATTCTTTCAAATTCTAACAATGATAAAACACTTGAGTTTGATGTTACTGTAACAGTACATAAGCCTAATGCAGAACGTACGCCTGATTTCGCAGCTATAAGGAGAGATTACTATCACACAAATTTGAAAAAAAACGGTGGCACAATATTTACTTTGTCAAAAGATTTCAGGTATTTCTATTTTCTCTAAATAATTTGAATATAATTTTGTACTGTAACTTATTTAAACATTTAATGAGATACTTTAAAATAAAACACTGTTTTGATAGAATTAAAATTTTGAACTTTTTTAGAGACTGGGACAGATACCTAATATGATTTTAATGATTATGTCTAATGGTAATACATATTTTATATTTCAGTAGGTATTTAAACCTGAGCAGAAAGTTTTGCTTGAAGAATACCTAGTGAAAGCAAGTGAAATTTACTTTGGTCTTTCTCCTAAAGAATTTTGAGGGTTGGCTTATACATATGATGTTGCATGTTGCCACATTTTGCATACATACATACATTAATAAAATTTTTAATTTAATATTTTACATACATATTATGTCTTCAAAACTCCGGCTGCGGTCGCTAATAGAAAGGCGGAAGTTAATTAAGATGGAAGAAAGAACATTTTGTTGCTAAAATTTACAGGCTACCAACATCGGCTTTGGCCTCCCCAAAAAGTTGGTCTATGGGCAAAAAGTTAGTTTGGCGCCGCGCGGCGTTTTGAACTCTCAGTCAATCTGCATCAACCTTTTCTAATATTTAATGGAACATATAGAAATAGACTCTTTTTTTCTAATTTAACATTATATTTTGCCGTTAAAGAAATGTTACAAGCTACATAAATTTAAAGAAAAAGTTTAACGGCTGGAGCAAGAAGAAGTCAATATTTGTGTCTATTTGTCAAACACCGTGATACAATATGTATTTTTTACAAAATTTTTACCAAGAGTATGAAGTATAAACAAATAAATAAGATAAATGTTAACGAAAACGTTAACATTAAAATATTATTGTCTTATTTAATATAAGATAAAACAAAAAACAAACAAATAAACAACATAAACATAAAAGAAAAAAAAAAAAAAAAAGGAACGAACAAGAAAGAAGCAAAAGTTTATTAAAATACGAAAATTTTAAAAAGTGATGTATATCAGTTATTATTTAATTTAGTTTTTAAACTTACAGGGTAAATAAATTTAGTATAAAATTAAATTACTTATATTGTTTTTTACTTAATGTAGCGTTTTAGCTGATTTAATTTAAGTTATCTATTTAAAAAAAAACATAAAACCAGATTAATCTAAATAAAAAAGATATTTTTTTTTGGTGTCTCAAGAAGTCCTTACGGCCTTATCACAGAGCAACGCGGAAGAGAATATAGTAGCAAGTTCACACCTCATTTCCAGCCTACGTTGCAAAACTTACCCAGCGATGGGGTTTGAATCACGGATTTTACGTTTTTGAGGCAAGTGCACTACAAATGTGCCACGACTGCTCATCATTGAAAAAGATTAGAAAAGAAATAATAGAGCCAAGTGCAAATAAAATAAAGTTTAGTAAGCTTGAAGTTAAAGATAAATCTCTGATGTATACTGAGAAAAGTAAAGGTCTTTAGAACCCCGTGGAACTTCACAAGTTATATCATTTTTGGTTGTTTCTATATTATCACATTGTACGTATTGTTTTCTACTTGACAAGTAATTTTCAAACCAGAGTAAGTTTGAATCATTTATTCCGTAATGTTCAATTTTTTTAACTAGAATGGAATGATTAACGGTGTCTTTGGATAGATCAATTAAAACTTCTACTTTAAAACAGTCTTTTTTAAAGGCATTACATAAATGGTTAACTAACACTACTACTGCGTGATCAGTATAATGTTTTTTTAAAAATCAAATTGCTTACTTTACAACATTTCCAATTAAATAATTATACAGTCTGTTGTACATTTTGCGTTCAAACAATTTTGAAAAATACGTTAAGGCAGAAGCAGGCCTGTAGTTTGAGAGGTCTGATTTTTCTTCAGCCTTTAAAATTGCAATGACTTGAGCAACTTTTAAAATATCCAGAACTTTACCTGATTCAAAAGGCAGGTTGATAATATGAAATATGGATGGTTTGGTTATATCATAGACTAATTTCATTATATTGACACTAACTTTATCTAATTCTGCACATTTATTATTTTTCATTTTGGCAGATCGCAATCTAATTATATCTACCTTTGGTTACATTCTTTTTAACAAAACTATAAATAACAAGTGGAATATTGCTAGGTTAGGAACAGTCCTACGATGACCTTATTATCGACCACTTTTTTGTAAATACTAATTTTTTTTTAATTAATTATATTTTATAACTCTTTATTAAAAAAAGTATTTTTAATAGTGTTAAACAAAATTTAGCATATGCTGTATTTTGTTAATTTGTAATCAAATAGGTAAGAATATTTAATTTTTCATTAAATATACATACTCAAGTAGGTAAATCTTTGTTTGGCTTTTTAATATTTTGGTAAAAGCTGTTGATTTAAAGTATGATTACATTTAAGTACAGTAATTTTTTTCACCTTTCAATTAAACATTTAGAAAAAGAGGGAGCTGGCTATATTAATAGAAAATATTAAAAAATAAAATCATCAAATCACACTGGGAAAAATGTCATGGAACTGTTAAGATTTTTAAAAGACTTAATTTCTACCGTTTATTGAAAGTTCTCAAAACAAAAATACCATATAAAGAATAAATATAGAAACGATTGGTTTTGAACTTGACCCGTTTTATAGACTACTTTGTATTAATTTAAGTAAAGATGAAGGCAAAATATAAATATTTTTGCGGTTAGAGAAAAAGTATAAAGAATTTTAACTAATTAAAAAACAGAGCTCCCGCTACGAGGAAGTGTAAAAAAGTATTATTATTTTACATTGTGTTAAAGCATGAATTAAGGAGAGTCGCAATTATATAACAATCAATATTTTTATGTAGGAGAGTTTAAAACATAAATCACTTTTTCTTTAATATTGTTAATCAAGGTTTTGCATGGTGATTGAAGTTTTGCATTTATTTCACAACTTTTAATAGTGTTGTTTACTGTTTTATCATTTTAAAATTGTTTACCACGTAGAGATTACGATCAAGCAATATTTTAGTAAGTTTTAAAGCATAAATTTATTACATTGATGCCTTTTTTCAAAATATACTTTTTTAAAAAAAAAATGCAATTAAAAAACGAAAGTTAAATTTTCAATGATACCTTAAATGTATTTATTGTTATATTATTGCTAACATACTTTTATGTTTAAATGTCTATAGGAATTAAATATATATAACTTTTCTAAGGTGGTTTGTGTAAGAAATGCGCCCACTTTTTATTTATTTTTTCTGCTAACCAATTTATTGATTTAGGCTAAGACTTTGTAAATCGTGAAAGTTTTCAATTTAGGTTGTTATATTTATTAAAAAAAAACAAACCATTGTTGTAAAATGGCAAAAAAGTAGTCAAAATCCAATTCATATTTAGAGACAACATTGAAAAATCTTTTTTTAATGTATATTCTTAAGATTGCTGTTTATAAAAGTTTAAAAACTGAGCAATTAGACTATCTGCTAATGCATACTGTTACATAAACCGTGTCAACTAAACTATAAAACTTTTCAGAAATTATAATCTGCAGTCGTTTTTCAAAACGCCTTAAAATGCTTTTTATGTATTTCTAATTAAACGCAGTTCAAGAAATATTATTAGGAGAAACTCCTTGTATAACGTTTTTTGAAACTAATAAATTGTATAAGTTTCGTTTATAATTCTCCAAAAAATCAATTATGATTGTTGGCGTCTAAATTACATATTTTGTAAAATAATAAATTTGAATTTTTTTTACCTTAAGGTATTTTAAGAAACGACTGCAGTCATATTAAAAGTTTCAGGAAAGAGCTAAAAATGATTTATTCACGATTGTTTAAATGTTAAAGATATTATTCGTGAGTGCAGTGTATTAAACAAGTTTTAAAATTTTAAAACTTTTAACGGTCTTTAGATACAAAGAATTTTTATTGAGAGGCAACAAATTTTGCCAAGTAATGCTTTACTTTGTAGTCATCATATTTTCAATTAAAAAAATAATTATAAAAGTTATTAAATTATTGATATATAAATGATAAAAGCAATGTAAAGATATTAGTAGTTTACAAAGTCGTGCAATTCTCTGCTACATTTAATTAACTATTAAAAGCTTGAATATTTTATATTTTTAAATCTTTCTTATTTAACTAAGAAAGATAAGAGAAATCTTTCATTATCAGTATAATCTATGTTGTATAATCTGCTAAAAACTCTCCAAACATAACATAATCAAAATTGTTTTTTAGCAAATATTTACACATATCAACAATCACATAACATGTATTCCGAATGAAATTACGTGTACCTTTAGTTAAAGATTTCATTTTATGACCATGTTTTTGAACGCCATATCTCTAAAATCAAGTAAGTACAGCAAATTTATGTCTAATTCTTCAGAAATAACTCTATAATGAGAATCTAAAAGTTGCATATCACTATAAATTTTTTTCACACTTACAATTTTCCAAAATGTATTAACTTTTTCTAAAAAACAAATGGTTTCATTCATATTGCAAGGGTGGATAACTTTTGCGTAAGTTTTAAGAGCAGCAATAGTTTCATCGCAAAATACTTTTAAACAATGTGATACTTTTTGGGTATCACATTGTTTAAGAATATTTCTGGATTTTGGATATATAGCTACAAAATTTAGTCTTCATAACTTAATTAGCTGGTCTATCTCAAAATCAAAGCTACATTTATGGTCACTCCACTTGGCAGTCAAATTTTGGTCTTTTTTAAATTGTAACTCCTGCATTTTTTACGTAATCCAGTTATTCCTAATATTTTTTAGTAGATGAGCATAATCAAAAAGAAGAAAAATTTTACGTTTTGTTAACCACGGTTTTCTTACAACCCTCTCAAATAATTTAAAAAGAACTTGATTATTCATTACAAATATCTAAAATTACTTTTCCATTGCTAGACTCTATCGAATTAATGACGTAGCACACTTGCTCAAACAAAAAGGCAGCATCCAAATGACAGAAAGGTATCATTTTGCATTGAAGAGATGGTCCACCTTTTAAACATTTAACCATAACACCTAAAACGCTATTTGCTAACAACTCTGGATTATTTTCCGCTTTTCCAAAAGGAAAATTACAATGATAAAGAAGAAAAGACTTTACATAAACTACATCCACCAAAAGTATACAGTTTATAAAATTTTCTTCTAAATTTGAAAAAATGGTACTAATAAAGTCAATATCTAAAACTTTCATTGTCCTAAATGCAACTTTTGTTAATGTTTTAACACTTGGCAGTTTAAAATCTTTTCGTACCTGATTGTATAGGCTTTTAGTCGTTGAAAAATAACGATTTGATTATAGTTCCTACATTATGAACTTTTTTATCTACTACTGACGCATATCATAGATATAATTTTAATGTTGTTCAGGAAGCGAATTGTTTCTTCAACTTTTGACCAGCGATCAAGATATGTAATACAATTTTTTGATAGCGAAGAAATAAAATAACAAACACCAGCATAAAAACTTTCAAATTTAAAATTGCTTGAGATATGAACAGCAAACATGGGTATACAGTTAACATAAAAGGAGTTTGATTGAACGTGCAAAACATCATTTATAACAAAAGTTGTTACAGAAAAAATAAATTTACAATTTTTAATATCTTCACATAAAAAAATGAATGTAAACAAATCGTTTTTAAAATATTGCGATAATTCATCACACTTTTCAGTTCTGATAGAAGAAAACACTTTAGTAGTGGACCTTGGTTTTAAAGGTTAAGTTGGTAATGCACACTAGGTGGAATGCATCTGGTATATTTGGAAAATTACTTCTTTGAACTGAATTTATCTAACGATTTCTTTCTTTTTCATTAAAGGGAAGCCTAAAAACTCGTATTTTATTTTTAGCACCATAGTTCCTCTGTATCCAGAAACACAGCAATTTTTAACCATATAACAATCAACTACTCACAAATCGAACTTTTAAAAAATTAAAATATATTTTTCCGTTAGATTGCCTGCCCGCAGTCAAAAATACGGATTCGCGACGGGAAGGCCTGTAGTAAGTACCCCCATGTTCTTGCCCAATTAGAAGCAAAACTATAGTAATTTGAGTGATCTAAAATAATGATGGACGTCTTAACAAAGAATATATACTCTATATTCTTGTGGAATATATAAAATAAATTACGAATATAATGTAGATATTATCATAATAAACATTTGTTTTTATTTAACATGTTATATATTTTACTTATTTTTGAAACCGCGAATAAATATCCACTTTTTAAAACGTTTTTTTTCTATATTATATAGAAAAAAACTTTTTAAAAAGTGAGTATTTATTCACAGTTTTAAAATTACATAAAATCTATAGCAAGTTATCAGGCAACCAAAAAAGTTCGTGCGGTTCATCTTAATTGCCTATTTTTATGAAATGTATTAAGAAAACTGGTTTTGTTTGGGGGATGATTTTGCATATAAATTAAAGCTTGTAAGGAGAATCAATCAGTGTGTTTCATAAGTTTTAGTAGTGCCTTTTAAATTTAAAAGTCTTAAGTGGAGTATGGCTGTGTCAGATGCGATGATTCGCGCCTGCTTACTTTATGAGTTCAAACTTGGAACCAAAACTACAGAAGCTTGTCGTAAGATATGCGCTGCTTTTGGCGAAGGTACCATAGCAAGACGGTTGGGTTAAAAGTTTTTTTTTAATTTTTTTTTCTGGAAATGAAAACCTTGAAGATGAACCAAGACCTGGAAGACCATCCATTGTAAACAACGAGGATATCAAGCAGGAAATCGAGCAGGACTCCAGTCAAACATGTCAGGACCTTGCTTTAATCTAGATTTAATCTGAGTGATGAAACTATTCGTTTACATTTGCACCAACTTGGAAAACGTTGGATGTTGAGCAAATGGTTACCTTTTGAGTTGTGTGAAACAAACAAGCTACAGCGCTTAACCATTTGTTCTTCATTGCTTTCCCACCACAATTTAGTGCCATTTTTTGACCGGATGTTGACGTGCGACGAAAAATGGATTATGTACTGCAACAAAAAACAAACATATCATTGGCTAGCCAGTAACAATGCAGTACTGATGACTCCTAAACCAAGCATTCACAAACAAAAGGTTTTACTGTGTAAATGGTGGACTGCAGCAGGTATCGTTCACTATGAGTTGCTACCAAGTGGACAAGCCATTACTGCTGAGATATACTCAGCCCAATTGGACAGAGTTTCCGATGCTCTTCACCAAAAACAAGAAGCTTTGGCAAACATAAAAGGCGCTGTATTCCACCAGGACAACGCCAGACCGCACACCGCAAAAATCTCGCGGGAAACTCTAGCACGTTTACAATGGGAGATTCTAACTCACCCTCCGTATTCACCAGACCTTGCGCCAAGTGACTATCACCTGTTTTTGGCCCTGGATAATCATATGAGGAATCAACAGTTTCAAAAAAGAGAAGATCTCGAAAATGAGTTAATTCAATTTTTTAGCTACCAAACTCAAGACTTTTATAAAAATGGAATATACCAGCTTGTTTCACGATGGAAGAAAGTTATTCTTGCTGAAGGAGACTATTTATCAGAATAAACTTTATTAAAACTGTTATTTTGTGTGTTTATTTATGGATCTGCAAAACTGCACGAATTTTTTTAGTTGCCTGATATAATAAAAAATGTTTATTATATTTATCTTTATTTACATAAATCACTATTTTGTTCATATTTCTTTTTACCAGCATTTTTTTTAATAGTTTGACTGAAATAAAATATACTATAAGGAATTGTTGATAGGTTCTAACCGTTAGATTCTCACGCGTTAGAAACTAATTTCAAAAGGTAAGAATCTATCGAAAAAAGAAACCGACCGACGTGTATGCGCAAGCTAGAGGTGGAAATTTGGCGTAGTAAAACTTTATTAATGCTACTTATTCCAACTTGATGAGGTTTTTTTTATATTATTGGATTAATGCTATATAATTCTTTTTATATATGAAAATTTTTTTTCATTACAAGTATCAGTTTTGTGCTTATGAAATTTACCTTTCTATTTCTGCTCTGTAAACAGTAAAAAAAACTTTCAAACTTTTCTGAAAGCGAATAATAAAAGTTACCTGACTTTTGTTCTCAAATTAAAAAGAAAAAATTTTATACAGTCAGTCATCTATATACTTATTTTAACTAAAATAATAATAGTAAAAATAATAATAATAGTTATTATTATTATTTTTATTATCATTATTATTATTATTGTTATTATTGTTATTAATATTATTGTTATTATTGTTATTATTGTTATTGTTATCATTCTTATTATTATTATTGTTACTATTATTAATACAGTATATAAAATGTGTACATATATGTTCAATATAAATAGAACTAACACAAATATCTTAGAGCTTTGGCTTTTACTTTTTTTCAAGAATGTTTCAATAAAAAAGCCAGGGTATAACTATTTTTAAATATATTTTAATACAAAAATATTATTATATCAAAATATATTTAAATATTGTAGTAGTACTAAAACAACTACAATAAAATAATCGAAAGTATTATTTTGTTGTAGTTGTTTTACTTAATAAAGAGTTTTTAGTCAAAACAAAGCAAGAAAAAAGCTTATGTGGATCGTCTTACAAATAAATTATGCAATGTTTTCATCACATAATTAATATACTGAGAGTGCGTATGTCTTGCCCCTATGTAAACAGTAATGATTTTAGATTAAGTTATGAAAGGTTTCAAACAATTTCTGATTCATGCTGTAATTCTTCAATTTGTTATATTTTTAACACATATCTGATCTTTTAACTTAGAAAATACATTTTTTTCGTGCTGAATAGTTAACAACTATTCTTTGCAACTGTTTTGCCGATTTTTTTTTACGAGCTTGATATTTGTTTGAGTTGTTGTTTTGACCCATCCAATTCATATAACCTGATGTTTGTATTTAGCTTTGATTCTTAGGAGCTTTTTAATGAAATCCTGCAGCACTAATTTGTTAAGAAAGATACAAAAACACCAAAAAGAAAAACTGGAAACTGCTGTCTACATTAAGTTTTTATTAAATCAAGAAATTTTATTCAGTTCAAAAGATCTTCTTTACAATAAACATTCAAATAACTAATTTTTTATAGTGTAATAATTTTTTTATTTAAATACAGACAGAGTATTTATTCAAAAAAAATCTTTTTTTTTTCTGCAAATTTTTGTATAAAAGTGCATAGTTTAATATATATAAGGCTATTGATCAAAATGTTATGTATATAATATAGAGGGTGTTTCAGTGTTTTTAAGCTTTGTTGTTGAGTTTGTTGTTGTTTTTGCCTCAAGCAGCTGCACTTTATTACTAAATTTATTTAATAGTCATTGATGCCTGTTCAATAAGCCTTTTTTTACATTTTCATTTCTTTCATTTTTTCTTTTACATTTCATGTTTCTTTTTTACAAGGTCTGTAGGGATTTTATGTATGTATGTTTGTATGTATGAAGCAATTTTGTTTTAGTTGTAATGATTGAAAAAATACAGCATATTTCAAGTTCTGAAATTCAGTCTCCTGTTAGATCATATCAACTATTTAAAAATTAAATTGTATAAAATGAAAAATAAAAATTACTGCAATTTAATATTATTTTCAAAAAGAGCACTTAGTTTATCAAAATGTTGTGAAGGGTTTATAGCCATTTTTTTTTTGTTTTGAGTCACTATGCAAATTTTTTCAAAATTTAAGGCTTAGAAAATAAAATTTCAATCATTCATCAAGACAAAATTTAATTTACAAAGTCTAGGCGGACCAGGTACACGGGTCACGGTGAGATGTCAAATCCGCCCCTTCAAAATGCAAAACATTATCAATTTTTCAATCTTGGCGTAAATATTTATAGCAAAAAAGACTTGTAATTGTTAAAATAAAGTTTTAAAGTTTTTTCCAGATATTGGTTAATATTTTTTTTTAATTTTCCTCCACAGCAGCACCCTCTGAAATACTAGCACGGGCGATTTAATTTTTTTCTTCATCAAGTTTTAGGCATAATTATTTTTGAAGACCATCGTCAGGTTATTAGGACTAACTACCTGAGCAGATTAATTACATAAATATCTTGTCATATGTGCAACAAACTATTATCGCTGTTTTTATGTTTTAAGAAAGTTTGGGCTTTTTTAAAAATTTTTCACACTTTTTTTACATTTACTTATAAAAAAGCGCTGCAACTCTTTTTTGCCATTTCTTCGGTTGCACTTGCTGCCAAGAGTTATGCGTCAAACACTCTCTAAAAGGCACTACTTCTACTACTACTATTAAGTTCAGTATTATTACATAAATAAAAGAAGCTTTTCATAACTATGTTGGAAGTAAGCGTACCACACTGAAACTATAGTTTTTCTTTAATACCCGAAGCGATTTAACTTGTTAAATACTTAAATTTGTTCAAAAAAATTGCGAGTCAAAACAAATAATATTTTCAAATAAAATATTTTTAAAAAATGCAAAAGTATGCATCAAAGGACTAGACTGTGCTGCTAAGTCCAAGTAAAATAAGGAAAAAGTTAGGATGAGAGAAAGGGTAAAAATTAAAAATATAAATTGAACAGATGTTCAGAACAAAGCAAAGAAACTATACTAAAGCGTGTAGTAAAAAATAACAATGATAATTTAGATACCGCGCATGTAATAGAAACGTAATAAAAACAAAACAGGACACATAAGTAACCATAAATCTACATTAAATACAAGTGTTTAACATACTTAAAATAAATATTCATATGAATAGGTTTATCAATATTTAAAATTAATAAACATAAAATGATAGGAAATGTAAAATAAAGAAAAAACATTGTTGCTTTTGCGTAATCATAATTTATGTAGTGGTGGTAAAAAACTTCTCCTTAGAATCGCGTTTATTATTACCGGCATTTTATAGAGGCTCAGCACCAATACCTAGTTTATCTGGTCAGATAAACATTAATAACATTTAACTTGTTAAATATCTAAATAAAAAAACTGCGTGTCAAAGCAAATAGTGTTTTCATACACCGTAAAATATGAGGAATCTCAACAATAACAATAAAAAATAATAGCAATAAACAAAGAGTCAATTTAAAAAGAAAAAAAAGCTTTTTTGGTACTTAAAGAAAATGTTTTTATTCTACCAACTTTTAGCAATCTATTCACGGCGAATATAAATATGATATTCACAATTTATACTGCTGTACAATTATATTTTGTTCATATAGAATGATGTTAGTGGTCGTCCATAGTTTACATCACGCTCTAAAGAGGAGGGTGTTAATTTGTGAAGGACTTGTAACTAAAGAGTTACAAAGTTGTGACGAGTGGGGGAGGAGGTCAAAAACTGCCGGATAATGCGTGGCGCAATTTATGGTCGACCCTTCAACGATAATATAGTTTCATATTACAACTGTAAAGTAATTAAAAAAGTATTAAGCGTATATAAAACATGGTTTAGTTTACTTTTTAAAAGATGTTTAGTTTACTTTTTAGTTATTTTCACACTGTGGCATGTAAAAAAGACCTCAGAGAAAAAAATTAGCTCTGATTCCGAAAAGTATTAATTCGCAACTTTTAATTTAAATTGTATTATAACATTTTTAATATTACAACTCAAGCTAAATGCAACTCACAATTTGATTGTGTATATTTTATCAGAAAAACTCTGAAAAATTGTGCTTACATACTGATTTTCTTGCTTTGTTCTCTACACAATTTTCCATCTTCAGTACAGGTTGCAATAGATTACGTAACAAAATATGCATTAACTACAAAATGTTTACAGTAATATTTCTGCGTTTTCAACCATTGAAAAATCATTAACAACCATTATAATGATTTTTGTAATAATGGTAATCGCGGAATTGCCTTTATTTGTGATTATATCAAGAACAGACAGCTACGCTTGTGATATTATTACTACATTAATGTAATAATGTTACAATTGTAACAATGTACGTATGCCCTTCATATTTATAACGTTTAAAACAACTTCGATTTTAATTGTGAAAACCTCACATCCCATTGATAAAACCGTAATATCAATAATGTATTATGCTAAGATGACTTTAAATAATAGACAAAATTGTTATGCAAAAAATTTAATTAAATACAAAATTATTAATTCTACTATGATTGTGTGTGAATATCATAACATACTCACATCCAATCATATAATAACAATTCATATGATCATAATAGCTCACAAATAGTCATTTAATCACAAAAGATACCAATATTATGACGTTTACAATCTTGGTTGTCACACGTAATCATAGTTGAATTAAGTTCAACTATGTCGAGTTTGTGACATTTATATAACATCATAATGAGATCATTTTATGATATTTTTACATAAGTTTTTATATCATAATGACACTGTATAACTCAACTAACCGCGTAAAGGATCTTTTATACGGAATGGTCTGCATTTATAGAGAATTTGAAACTTTATAAGAGGTTGAGGTGGTTTGTCAAAAGTTTATATCAACATGATGTAGTGATAGTATCAAAAGTTTCTTAAGGTTTGATATCAAGTAGTGATCTTAATATGATCTCATTGTGATGTCACAACCATATTTGAAATTATATATCTAATGTTATGACATCAGATTGATATTAAAGTGAGATAATTATTTGAAATCGCAGCATGATAACTTTTTGATATCAAACTAATATCATATTGATCTTATGCATTAACAATTATATAAAAATATTATAGACATTGTTTGAATAAGTCAACGATTATTGTAACTCGTTAGTTTGATGGATGCAAGCTTTACACAACATAACAAGAAAAAATGAACGGATAGATTAAAAAGCTTTTGTTGAAAAAGTTTTGTTGAAGTAATTTTTATTCTTTAAAATTCAACAATATCTTCTTTTGTAACTTTTCTTCCTTTATTTATTTGTAGCTTTATTTTATATATTGTAATAAAGTACAACAACAACATCAAAAAAAAGATAATAGCCTCAGTTTAATAAGAACATCAGAAATAAAACCTTGTGCTAAACTGCTGCCAGACCTTGTAACATGGAACTTAAGTTTATTTCAGCAAAATAATTATTGTTGCTTTTAACAAATTCTTTGCTGAGTTACAAGAACTTAGGAGTTTCTCATAAACAGTCAACTGAAAGCCTAGTAAAGCCGCAAGGAAAGTAGAAAAAATCCTTTAAAAATGTTAAATTAGCTTAATACTTTTATATATTTATTTTAAAAAGAAAAAGGTTAAAAGAGGTGTCATATTTTTATTAATAAGTAATTGAAAGTTAGTATTATTAAGTAATTGAGTAACTGAAGGGGTACAAGCAAGATCTAAAATCAGTAGTTATACTGGGTACATAACATGTATATTTAACTTAGCCTCTCGTAAAGTTTATTTTGAGAGCCTCCTTCAAGAAAAGTAAAAAAAAGTAATGACTTTGCAAAAAATGGTCTGAGTAAGTAGCACCAATTCCTACTTTTGATAAAAAAAGTTCGCCAAAATATAATTCAGAATGTAATTCAAAAACCAAATCCTTAACAATTACCTTTAATATTAAAAGAAAAACATGAGATTATTCAGAAAAGCAAGGTAAGTGATCGAGAACGTTGTCGCATAAACATGGTTAAGGATCGATATGGTTGCTATTTCGAAAAAAATAATATGTAACACGTTCCCAAATATAGACATTCACCTCATTTCTGATGCTTTTTCAATATACAATTATTATTTTTTAATAGACCAAATAATAAAATTGAATTTTTTTTGTCTTAAAAAAATTATGCTAAAACTTTAGTCATAAATCAAAGTTTGCGTTTAATGTGTTCTTTTTTTCATAGTTGTTGAACGTAACCAATTTAAATTAAACTTTATAAATCCAAGGATGAAAATTGTGTTATGAAGTTTCATATATTGTAAAACCAGTCATACTGTATGCAGTTCTGGGAGTTGGAATGAGATAAATATTTAATTTTTTTAGTTTTGTACCCGTAGTTTGCTATTAAAGACTTAAAAATACGCCAGCAAACCTCAGATTTCAGCTATGTTTTAAAACTTGTTTAACTTTTATTTTTATTTTTGTTTTGTTGTTATTGTCAAGGTGCTCAAAAAAGTCTTTACTGCCTAATCACTGAGTACTTTAGATGAAAATTTAACTAGCGAATTTATGCTTGCTTTTTTACTATTGTCACAAATGTAGCCAGTACTGACATTAAATCTCTAATTTTTTTCTGACCAAGATCTTTGATCACTGCGGTTTTGAGTATAACTGAAAGCATATTACATGTTAAAACATAATTAAACTTATTGTTACGTTTAACATTTTACATAAAATTAAAACCATATAGTTTATGCCAATTATAAAACATTAAACATTTTACCCTTAACTTAAGTTCTTATTTTAACTACTTAATTTATAAATACTATAAATTATAAGTTATAAATTTTATAAATGCATAGTTAGCGTCAGACTTATATACCTAAAAATATATCTAGTATATTTAAAAAAAAAGAGACGTATGTGTTGTATTAGTCAGAGCAACAACAGCAGCATAAACAGCATACTATCAAAGCATAATGCTTTAAAGTATGCAAAATTTATTATGATATTGATAAAATGAAAAAGTGGATTTCTTTTAAAAATTGCGCAACACACATGGAAAGTTTTTTATTTTTATTTGCTTTGATTGTTGAAAAGCACTGGTCACAGGATCTGATAAGCAAATATAGCGCCTTAACAGACAATCTTCAATCAAAAGGAATACCAAGAACAATCAAATTTATCAAAACTAAATTCCAGCTCTTCAGTCCACTACTAGGAAAATGGAAATATGATGCGGACAAAGATGTACTTGAATGTGATCTTGAGCTTCCCATCCAAGCAGAGGATTCTTCCAAAACTGTCTTGGAAAGTATTCCTCCAATTGAAATTCACATCTTGCATGTGGTGGTGAATTATTTTTACAATGGTCTTCAGAGAATCTAGAAGAGAACCAGTGATGGTTTTTAATATTGCATTTGAATATTCAACTTTATCACGATCAAGAATGTGCTGGAAATACTTGCAAAAAACTTCTCAACAATACAAACCTCTTAGTGAGCATGTGACCAAACATTAAAATGCTTCTGCGATAAATTTTGTCGAGGCTTTCAATCAATTTTAAAGAGTTTTTTATTCTTGCGTCGGAGCAATCTGTTTAAAGATTTTGAGGTTCACATCAATGCATTTCACGTTGTTCTTCCAACAGCCGCAGAACAGTATGATCTACCAATGCTCGGAAATTAACTGCTGCAGAGTAATATGTTGTTGTTAATTAAAACACCTTTCTTTTGTCTCATCTACATTATTGTATCGTGGATATTAATTGCTAATCTTAGTTTGAACATAAGATATTAGGCATACTTGAAGCTTTCCAGAAACTTTTAATTACTTACAAATATTATTGTAGCACGTATTAAATTGTAAATAAACTATTGAATAACATAATATATTATAAGCCGCAATATTTAATGTAAATATTTTTTCATACCATAAACTTTGTAAACAACATTTTTCTTTTTGAACCTTTTATTTTCTAAAATACATAAACCTCCACTTTAATCAAATAATATGTCTATTATATCACATTACGAAATTTTTTAATAGTTTAAACAAACGGTTCTAAGTTTGTCTATAATATCTAAATAGTGATTTAAATACACAAATACATCTGAAATCTGACTTCTGCTTTTATTCTTTTGTCCATTTATTGGCCCATTTTGAATTGGGAAGGTAAGGTAAGCTGTCTACCAATACAAAATATTACAATAACTACACATAAAAACAGCACAGAGTATAAAATATTTATTTATTAAACTACTCTAAATAGAAGACATTCCTATGTGTGTCCAGAATAATTGAAAAATGCTCGGCAACATTACCTAGCTTTACATCTGTAACACCACTTGGCACTAAACCTTGTCGAGTAACACCGCAACAAAGTAATACTCTCCGTTCGTAAGAAAAACAATCTTGGTTA
Source organism: Hydra vulgaris (assembly GCF_038396675.1). Classification (NCBI taxonomy): domain Eukaryota; kingdom Metazoa; phylum Cnidaria; class Hydrozoa; order Anthoathecata; family Hydridae; genus Hydra; species Hydra vulgaris. The sequence continues at coordinate 7,401,806 of NC_088929.1, read as the reverse complement.
ACATGTTGCAAAATAATATATATATATATATATATATATATATATATATATATATATATATATATACAGTGCTTCCAGAAAGTATTAGCGCACTCGTAATTTTTTTATTATAGACAACCTCAAATCAATATAAATTTTAAAGTAATTTTAATTTTGAACTAGTTTTTTTTTATGAAAGGTAATACTAATTAAATTTAATTATAATGTCAAATATTGTCAACCTGCTTATTTTTTTTATGAGTTAACTAGAAGTTTAATGACTACTTGGAAAAATGTCTGAAAATAAGCGTCAAAAAGTATTAGCGTACTCATTTAAAATGTATTAGCACACTCGGTTAATTCCTTTGAGTAAAACTTTTTTGGTTAATTTTTGTTAAAAACTCTCTACTGATTAATAATAGTCAATAAAAAAATATAAGAAGAATAAATTGAAGTGGCGGAAATATTATTTGAAATACAGTTAGTTAAAACTTTGCCATTGCAACAACAATAATATGGGTTTAAGGAGCATATCAATTGAAACAATGTGGCAAGTTGTTGGCCTGAACAAAAGTGGTATCAACAATTGAGAAATTGGACGTCAACTTGAAATCAGTGAATGCCGCGTTAGAACAACGCTCAAAAACTATAATGAGTTTGGAACAGTCAAAAACGAAAGTCGCTCTAGTTGTCCCAAAAATGTCAGAAAGGGACGAAAATAAAGCAATTATGCTCGCTAGACGCAACCCAAACATGAGCATAGCCAAAATCGCCTCAGACCTAAATACAGCGTTGGGTGCACATCAAGTTAGCCGATCAACAATTAGCAAGCTTATGGAGAAAAAACATCGCAATTCATACCTTGCAACAAAGAAGCCGCTATTAAGTATCAAAGACTGCCTCAAGCGAAGACAGTGATGCAAAGAGAGAGCTGTATGGACTGTAGAGCTATAGAGAAAAGTATTTTTCTCGGACAAATCAAATTTTGAACTTATTAATCGCAAGAAAACGGTTGTCATGAGGAGATACAAAAACGAAAAATATAATCCTCGTTTTATCATGTCAAGAGTTCAAGGAGGAGGAGGTTTAATTGGCATTTGAGGCTGCATTGCTGGATCTAGCAATGGACTGGCGCATCTTTACACTTATCACTTTAATCAACTTCGATATACGGATATATTAGAAGATTATTTAAAGCCAGCAATAGACGTTTTCAAGGCTGACTCTACCTGGCAATTTCAACAAGATAACGCTCCTTGCCACACAGCACGCTCAATGAAGCAACACATGGAAGAAAAACGGTTGAATCTAATACCTTGGCCCGCTCGCTCATCTGATTTAAATCCTATTGAGAATCTTTGGAGTTGGATGGACTGCAAGTTACAAAAATGCAAGCCCAATAACTTGATGCAGCTCAAAACGCAAATGCAAGAGTTGTGGAACACCATGCCACAAGAATTAATCAGAAAACTTATAGATTCTATGCCGCGTAGAGTAAAGTTAAAAACATAGGTTGTCACGTAAAATATTAAACTTTATTAGAATCATTGAATAACTGAAAGTGCGTTAATACTTTTGCACACTTTTTTAATATTGTTCTTATTACTCTTATTGTATTCTAATTAAATTCAAGATAATAATGAAGAAGTATCTTTTATATATTTGACAATTAGTATTTCTGCTTTATTTTATGAATAAGTTAAAAAAAGTTATCAATCAGCCTTTTGTTGTTTTCGAATTACACTCATTTGAAGTTCAGTTAACCCTTTCGCGACTGACTTAAAAACAGCTATATGACTGCGCGTAAAATAACGATCTTGGATCATGATCAATTAAAGGAATATAAAATAATAATTAGTGGTCAGAATTTTACAAATAAGACCTTGTTTTTTTTGCATAGAATTGGCTTTCAGAAAATTAAAAAAACTAAAAAAAAAAATTTATTATTTTAGTAATGTGATCAAGATATATCATGTTGAAATTAACAAAAATATATTGTTTCCCTTTGAAACCTTAAACAAATAAAAAAGAACTACATAAACACATCGCTTTTTATATTAAATAAATGAGACATTTATAGTGGTGATCAAACAAAAAAAATCTTTACCACCATCATTGAAAAAAATATCAAGGATCTCATTTATGACAGTATATTTTTTATCTATTTTTGCCATTTTTTAAAATTGATTTTTGAGCGATCTATAAATGCAATTAACAAACGGTTTGAAGCATTAACTTAAGAAATTGTTCAAAAATAAATTTAAAGTTTTCCCAAATTGCTAAAGATGATTTGAAATACTCAAAACTGTTTATGTACCGCCATGCGGGTCACTCGTCATTTAGAAACAAATTTTATGAACCGCCATACGGGTCACTAGTCACGAAAGGGTTAAGTAGAAAAAATATGATTGCGCTAATACTTTCTGAAAGTACTGTAGGGGAGACCGGGGCTAGTTGGCTCGGATTTTACTCTATGAGCTCTGTAGCACTAACAGTACATTTTTTTAAAAATAATAGAGTGTAGTCTTAAAGAGCATGGATTAGGTTTATTTATAAAATTTGCATTCATTTACAAAAAAAAATTCTTGGGGCCTATCCGGGCCCTCAAAAAAAAAAAAATTTGCGCTAACTTACCCCACCACGGGGTAAGTTGGCACAAACTATAAAAATGATTATTAATGCACTATTAAGTGCAAAATTAATATAAATTTTTTTACTAATAATTTTTGCAACAAATTTATCCCAAAATTTAATATTACTTTTAGCTGGTACCAAATATTAGTCCGTATAAAAGCCAAACAGTAGCCTACTTTTTATCTGTGAAAAAAAACTGTAAGAAATTTCTTTTAAATTTTTTTGTAAGAATTAATTTTTTCAATATTATTAAAAATTAAAAAAAAAAAAAAAACTTATTACTTTATAAAATTTTTTTTTTTTCCATAGTAAATGCTATGAGCCAACTTACCCCGTTAAAAATTTGTCAGCTTACCCCGAAAGCTTTTTTTTTAATAAACAGTCTATAGATCCTGAAATCCGGCAGCTTTGAAAAAAAAGTCTGACTGGATATTTTTTTTTTTTTTTTTTTTTTTCTTTAAATTTTCACAACTACATATTAATTACAAATTTTTTACACTGCAATATTATAAAGAAACTGTACTTCCTAAACAAAAAAACAATACATTTTACAAAATACCGTTAAGTATAGAAAGCAATAATTAGGTATGCTATGACTTGATAAGAAGGGTTTTGTTGTTGTAGGGAACTCGTAGAAGACTGAGATTAGTCTTATCATCAAGAACCTTGAGGTATTGCGTAAAGCACACATATAAACAATGTGATTCTCATTAAAGAAATGTTTTACATGTTATTATTGCAAACTTTTTTTCTTTTCTTTTTAATTGAACTATGTTTTGTGTTAGTGTTGAGGTTTATAATAATAATACTAGCTTTATTTGTAAAACAAAAATTTACATTTTCCATATGTATTTGATTGCTGATTATTTTAATTTGAGCGTAAATTTTGATTTACCATCAGAACTAGAACATTTCTAGGTAATTATCCATATTAAGAACATGATTTTTGAGTTTCGACTTTAAAGAAGATCTATTGCCTGGGAGAGAAATCGAGGTATAATTCGGAATTAATTTGTTTAATAAATATGGGCCACGATAAGAAATAGAAAATTGAGAACTTTTTTTTTTTTTCAGGGGTACAATAAAGTTACCAGTTGCTCTTGTGTTAAATTCGTTGATATTAGATTGAAAGAAGTTTCCTGTGAATCGGTTTGGAACTAATCCTAGTTTTTATTTTAGCATGAACAAAATGTTAGCGTAGATATTAATTTGGTAAACGTTTAGTGCTTTCATTTCTTTTAATAGGGGTTTAGCGTGGGTCAGTTTGTTTTTATGATGTATTATTCTAGCAGCACGTTTATGTCGTCGGTAAAGAGATATTAATTTTGTCTTCTGTGTGCTTCCCCAGGCTATGTTGGCATATGTGAGATAACTATGTATAAAGGAAAAGTAAAGAAGTTTTAGGTTTTTTGCGATAAAAATGGTCTAGCTTTAAAAAGTATACCAATACTTTTAGATATTTTAGTATTGATGGCATTTATATGAGCTGTCCATAAAACATTTTCGTCAATAATCACACCAAGAAATTTAATTGTTTGGGTTCTTTCAATTTTTTTGCAGTCCATACTTAGTGTCGGTAGAATTGATGGTAGTTTGTTCTTCTGTTTCTTTGAGTGAAATAAAATATATTTAGTTTTTTTCGCGTTTAATGATAACTTGTTAGCACTGAACCGTGTTTTAAGATTTTGAAGTTCAAAGTTGACTTTATCAAAGAGGTCATTGATAGAGGTAGATGAATAGAACAGATTGGTATCATCTGCAAACATTATACAATCGAGATTTGTAGAGGCTTTAGGAAGATCGTTAATGTAGATAAGGAATAATAAAGGTGCAAGAATAGATCCCTGGGGGACACCGCATTTGATTTTTAATAACTCCGTATTAGTGATACCGTCTATAATAACACATTGTTGCCTGTTATTTAAATAATTAGTGAACCATTTATTAGTTTGATTTTTTATACCGTATTTTCTCATTTTTTCTACCAGAATTTTATGGTTGACAGTATCGAAAGCTTTTGTAAGATCGATAAAAACTCCCAATACAAATTTTCCTTTATCAAATGACGAGCTAATGTTGTCCATTAGGTCTAAGGTTGCATGTTCCGTAGAATGATTAGTTTGAAAGCCGTATTGACATTCACTTAGAATTTTATTGTCCGCTAAATATTTATAAAGTCGGTTGTACATTATTCTTTCCAGGAGTTTGGAAAACACTGGAAGAATTGAGATAGGTCTATAATTGGTTAGCAATGCCGTGTCTCCAGTTTTAAATACAGGTATAATCTTCGCAATTTTTAATTTGTTTGGAACAACTCCAGTTCTAATTGAGGACTTGAAAACATTAAATAAAGGATCTGCTACAATGGATAAAATATCATGTACTACATTGCTGGAAATGTTATCGATGCCCGGAGCTTTGTTCTTTCTGATTGAATTTTTTGCTTCTTCAAATTTTTCCAATTTTAGGTCACTCTCAGAAAATGAACTAGTATGGTCAGTAAAATAGTTATTAAATGAATTGTTCGAGTTGTTTATCTTGGATGCCAGGTTAGGACCGATATTTACAAAAAAGTTATTAAATTTGTCGGAGATAGTTTCTTTATCTGTATACTCAATTCAATTTTCCGCAATTCTGGAGGGTAACATTTCGGATTAAGTTTTGGTTTTTCCGATAATATTGTTCATAATTTCCGATGTTTTTTTAATGCTACCATTGTATTTTTGTAATTGTTTAGAATAATAGATTTTTTTTGATTTATTTTTAATTTTTTCAAAAAGGTTTTTGTATTGTTTATAGACAGTAAGATTTTTTTCGTTTCTATTTTTTAAATATTTAATGTATAGTTTTTGTTTTTTCTTTGACGATTTCTTTATTCCGTCAGTTATCTATGGGGATTTCAAATATTTAACTTTTATTTCTTTTTCAATAATTGGAAAGTGTTTATTTTAGTGCTCAAGAAAAATATCAATGAATATATTATAAGCAGTATTTGTAAGTCCTCGGTTGGATTGTTGATAAACATTTGACCAATTTGTTTTTGATAAAGTTTTTTTAAATTTGTGAATCGAAGATTTGTTAATTTTTCTTTTATATGTTTTAATTTTTGAATTATTTAATGAGGAAAAGTTTTGTGTAAGTGAGAAAAATATTGGAAAGTGGTCTGATATATCAATTTTAAATATTCCTGTTTTTAAAGATATGTCTAAAAATGAGTTAGTCAGTATATTATCTATTGCTGTAATTGAGGTTGAAGTGACTCTGGTGGGTTTATTAATTAATGAGAATATACCGAGCTGAAACAAATTATCAAAGAAAATTTTAATGTTATTGTTTTCATTGTATTTTAAACAATCTATGTTCATGTCTCCTATGCAAAATATTTTTTTTTTTTTTTTTTTTTTCATTGTTGAGTTTTATAAAAATTTGGTTCAGATAGTTAGAAAATTTGATACTATAGCCATCAGGTGGCCTGTAACAAGTAGTTACTAGAATATTATTTTTATTTTTATTGATTATTTCTATGGTGAAGGCCTCATTGTCGGCATCCGAGAACGAGAGGTCGTTTCTAATTTTTTTTTCAAGATCATTCCGAATATAAACTAAAGTTCCTCCTCCTCTTTTGGGTATTTTCCTTTCAAAAGAAATCATATGGTAGTTAGTAATTTGGAGGTTTGAATATGCTTGAGAAAATTCGTCAGTACACCACGTTTCTGTAATACAAATCATGCTGAATGAATAATTACATTCTAAAAAAAAACTTTTCAATTTGTCGATATTTGAGTTAATACTTCTTATGTTTATGTGAATAACTGCAAAATCGTCATTACCTTGTTTGAATTGGGATTTAAAAGTATCAATTTCAAAATATTCTGTATTACAACATCTTTCGTTAAATATTTTTTTATCTGCGTGATAAAAATCGTTAAGTAAAATATTATTTGCGGTTTTAAAATAATCGGAGTAATGGGTTTCAAACTCTATTGTTTCGATTGCCGTTTTGTCGGTTTACATAATTTAATTACAAATATTGCGGTTTTTTTTTTGTTTTTTTGTTTTTTTGCAAACACTCTCCTAATTACGAAATTCTCTGACAAATATTTTATCATATTTGATAATAGCGTATTTACCTTCTTTGCGTAGCCGTTTGACTTCTTCCCAAAGCTTTTTCCTAATCTCCATTGTTTTATTCGAGAAGTCTTCCATTAATGAAAATACCCGTTCCCTTGAGTTTTTTTGCTGATGTTAATATTTTATTTTTATTTTGAAAGTCTAATAATTTAATAATCATGGTTTGTGGAGATTTATCTTCTTTTATTTTCCCGATACGATAAGCTCTTTCAACTATTATTTCCTCGGAGATTCCCAGCTTGTTTATAAATATATTTTTAAGCTCATTTGCACGATCATTCCAAGTTTCAGTGGGCAGCTCAGTTAATCCATCAATTCTGAGGTTATTCTGTCGCGAACGTTTTTCAAGTAATTAAATTTGTTTTTTAAATTGCCAACTTCGATGTCTAACAAACTGTTTGTTTGTAATATTTTATTTAAAAAGTTTTCTTCCTGAAAGTTAATACTTTCCTTTAAATCACTGATGTCTTTTTCAACAATTACAAGTTTTGATTTTTTTTTATTAAACTCGTTTTCAAGTTTGTCAAGTCGATCGGTTATTATTTTTAAGTTCGCACTTAAAATATCGGTAAATATCTTTTCCTGATTTTTTAAAAGTATAGCAGTTTCAGTTAAAATGTCTTTTTTTTGCTCATCAAGTTTGGTGCTTATTAGTTTTTCTATATTTTTCATCATGACTTCCATTTTGTAAATAACCAATCGCTCGATAAACACGTCTTGCTTGTTCAATGCCGCAAGTATAGTAAACCAATTGTGACTGGAACTTTTACAATAATTTTTTTTTTCATACGACTAACTTTTTTCATTGTAAAGTAAAAAGGAAGCGATGTTCTAAAAGTTACGTTTTTGTACAAAAAACGCATAAATCTCAATATCTCCCATGCGCATGCTCGAGTCCTGACGATACTACAATGAATGATGAAATGGTCAATAAGGAAGTTTCTGTGTAATTTTTGTCACTTTCTGATGAAAGGCTCTAAAGATAAACGCAGTTCGTCATATATATATATGAATATATATATAAATATATATATATATATATATATATATATATATATAATATATATATATATATATATATATATATATATATATATATATATATATATATATATATATATAAGTATATATATATATATATATATATATATATATATATATATATATATATATATATATATATATATATATGTATATATATATATATATATGTATATATATATATATATATATATATATATATATATATATATATATATATATATATATATAAGTATATATATATATATATATATATATATATATATATATATATATATATATATATATATATATATATATGTATATATATATATATATATGTATATATATATATATATATATATATATATATATATATATATATATATATATATATATATATATATATATATATATATATATATATATATATATATCATAGCCGTAGAAAAACTTTTTTGATGTTTGAGCCTAGCAATTTTTAAACATGAAGAAAACTCCATATTTAATTATGTTCATATATATGAGGAATGAGGACGCTGTGCAAAAAAAGTGCGGTGATTGGAGACTGGGAACAACAAAATCCAAAACGTTAGCCCTTCTTTCCCCGCCCCCCCCCCCAGCCCCAAATAGGAGGGCAATAAGTCAAATTTGTTATTTTTTTTTCCAACCTTAAACCTAATTAATATTTATCGACGAATTTTAAGTTTGATTAAATTTTTTTTTGTTGTTTGGTTTTCATGACCTTAAAAAGTTTACAACCCCCTCAAATTGAGGGAGCTGTAAACTTTATTAGGTCATAAAAGCCGATCAACAAAAGATTATTAAATCAAATTTTAAATTTGTTGATAAATATAAATTAAGTTTAAGATTGAAAAAAAAATAACAAATTTGACTCATTGCCCTCCTCTATGCAGCTGGCGGGAGGAGGCTAGTGTTTTGGCGTTTTTGTTATTCCCAGTCTCCAATCACCGCAATTTTTTGCATAGTATCCTCATTCCTCATATATATGAACATACTTAAATATGGAGTTTTCTTCATGTTTTAAAGATGCTTAGCTCAAACATCAAAAAAAGTTGTCTACGGCCTTGATATATATATATATATATATATATATATATATATATATATATATATATATATATATATATATATATATATATATATATATATATATATATATATATATATATATATATATATATATATATATATGTATATATATATATATATATATATATATATATATATATATATATATATATATATATATATATATATATCTATATATATATATATATATATATGAATATATATATATATATATAGATATATATATATATATATATATATATATATATATATATATATATATATATATATATATATATATATTATATATATATATATATATATATATATATATATATATATATGTATATATATATATATATATATTTATATATATATATATGTATATATATAGATAGATATATAGATATATAAACTTTATGTAATTAAATGAATAAAAACAACTAAATAGCGGGACTTAAAGTTTCATGCCCGAAGGCAATCATCAGTCGTGAATACAAACAAAAAACGTCAAAAAACCGTTTAAAAAACTTTAAATACCGTAGAACGGATTTAGACGTTATAAACAAATCTCACTAAAAACAAAACAAAAAGCCGTTATAGTTTACTAGTCTTCTGTGTCAAATAAAAAAAGCAAGAATTTCTTTGAATGTCGACACTGGGATACAATTTCATTTTTTTTGTTTAGCAAATTTGTTCCATTATGTGATAAAATTACATTTTTTTCATAGATACAGAGGTGGCATATTTTTGTTGTAAGATTGTAGGGTCTGCAACGTTTAATTATTCTCCACGTTAAGATAGGCTTTATGTTTTGATCTTTCAAGCTCCATACTTCCTTTGAAAGTTCAGTGTCGTTTCTGTATTTAACTGAAGCAAACGATTTTAGATGATTAGCGTATCTTAATTTAAATAATGTGTGACTAATACCAAAATATACTTTTTTGTTACCTTCATTATTAATTGTAGCTTGGTAAACAATATTGTTGAACAAACACTGCTCGTTTAATGGACAAATTGATTTATTTATACAGTTGCATTGCTTGGTTTCTATTTGTTTGTTGTTGTGCAATATTTTATGATTGTGTGAGTTGATTATTGATTTCAGGTAACGCATGCAGGTGTAACTAATCTTGATAGAATTTCGATTAAATATTTTATGAAGCTTGTAGCCTGGTGGAAAATGAAAATCTATAAGAGCCAGAAAACGGTTACCTAATTTTGTTTGGACATTTACACTGAAAGGAGGGTTGTACCAAATTATATTTCGTTTGCGATGTTTTTTTTTGTGCTTGGATTTAATGTGGTTGGTAGATAAGCTTTGGGTTATGTCCTAATTTTTTAAGAGCTTCTTCATATTGTGGAGTAGAATTCATGAAAGTAGTTTTGTTTAATGACATGGAAAATAATCTTTGTTCGATATTGCGAGGGATTGCTTTAATTATGCTCGGAGGGTGGTTTAAGTTAGTGTGGATATACCTAAGTTCGTTGTCAGGTTTGCAGTAAGGTTGGAATGAGTTGTTATCTAGATTTAACGTTGTTAACAATGTTCTGTAAGGCTCGTACTTTGGATATTTTTTTGGTATTTTAGCTAAAAATAAATAGAATATAAAGGGCCGTCTTTCACCGGGGGGCTATAACATCAGGTGCATTCAGTACTAATTATTTTCAACCGAAGGCCCGAGGCCAGGAATAACTTTCAAGAGAAAGGCCGTGAATAGAAGGAAGCAAAAAAATTCTTACGCCTCTGCTTTTTTCAAACACTAGACAAAATTCAGATAATAATTTTCTAGTCACTAAAATATTTTAGTAAATTTTATTTAGGATGAGAATTAAAAAGAATTTTTTTTAATTTTAAAAAACCGTTAAAGTAAAAGTAAGAAATTTTAAATTTATAACTTTCTTGTATTACAATTAATGAGAAAGTTTTTTCAATCTTTTAAAAAGTACTATTTGTGTCTTCTTGTTAATTTTATCTTCCAATTTTATTTTCTATGTATGATTAACATATTGGCACGTTTCAAACAAATATCTTTACGGCAACTTCTGATCAAGTTAATAAGTGATCTGATTTAGTTTCTGATCAAGTCTGATCAATTCTGATCAAGTTTATAAGTGTTTTTGCTCTAACAGGATGAGGAACTTTTTTGATTATAGTAGCATTTTAATATCATAAAATGTCACACAGATTTCTGTTTCACAGCAATAAATATTCGGTTTAATAAGAAAATCAACTATGTTTTGAAGCATAGCCTGATATTTATTTGGGTAATTTCTTTTTATTTTAAATCCTATAGTTGTATTTGACTTTAGTTGAACAAATCGACTATTCTATTAGAAATTTCTTTAAAATTATTTAAATTGTTGGATACTTGCATCCTTATTAACGCATTAAAAGTAACATGACACGGCTGACGGTTTGATTTTGAGCTTGTTGTGTTTTTGATAAAGTTAAATTGTCTCTCGTCTTTTTAAGTGTTGGCAGCTCTACCAGAAATAATTTTTAATTGGTCAGAAGTATGTGCAACTAAGCAGTGGAAATGTTTACCATAAAATTTTCTCACCATTAAAACGTTCTAATTTTCTCCAAGATTTGATATAACTAACTTTACATGCTTAAATATTACTAATTACATTTTTAATAAAAGTTTGTTGGTGGGCTCAGATTGTGGTTTTTATAATATTTTTTGAGTTTGGCACATTGTAATAAAAATATCGGTTGAAAGATTTTGGGCAAACTTCTGCTGACAATATATTGATATTTTTATTATGCATGATCTGTAGTCAACAGCTCTTTTTTACGTTTTTGCCTTCAAATGAAAGTTCAATAATTGATTCAATTTTTCATTTTTTATCAAAATGGTGGGGTAGTTCTTTAAGAAGATTTTTTATGTAGTTGAAAACATCGTAAAGAGGTTCCATTAGTTGTTCATTTATGATAAACCATTTTTGGGTAAACTGATATCAGGCTGATAAAACACGAGACTTGGAACTCTTTGAAAACCATACATGGTTTTTGTTAGTTTTAAATACAATATTTGCTTTGATTCTTTTTTGGTAAACTTTACAATTCGCTGATTCAATTCAACTTTTTTTTTTTTTCGTTAGATGTGAATAATGTTTTTTTACTTTACCGAGTCATTTTTTTCTTAACTGTTTCGTAAGAAGAACGTTATAAATCTAAAAAGAGTTAATGAAATAAAACATGTTGACCAAAACGAATGTTTTTTTTTCTAATTTCTTAAAAATCAAGTTAAAAAGTTTTAAACGAAAAAATTTAAACCTCCCTAAGAAAAATAATCCATTGCAGTGAAGTTCGCTATCCATTACAAAACGTGAGGAATTTCAATTAAATCAAGAGTTGATTTCTCAAACTACAATTTCGTGTTACAAATCTTTTGATGATTTTTCTTAGCGTATTGTAAATCTCTCTCTTAGTGATTATTGGAAAATATCTTTTGATGATATATTAGCAATAATTACATGTAATTTGCCAGAACATGTTTTACCTAAGAATGAAATTTATGTTGATGAGTTTCTAGATTATTTTAACAAGTTTTTGGTTAAAATTACCGACAGATCATCAACTGTACCTTCAATGCAAAGGGTCTTTTTTAAATGTTTCTTTATCAAAATTTATTAATATATTGAAACTCTTGTTCTTTCTCAAGGTATAAAATGAAAATTTAGACTTAATCAACCAGAACTTTAAATTTGAAAAACATATTTTACCTAAAAAATTTAATTACTTGATTTTAAGCTGTTTTCTTATAAATCTAGTTTAAATCAAGATGAATTTTATTCTTCACTTATTTGTAGTACTTTGTTACAATCCGAGAGCTGTTGTACTTCATGCCATTCTTTGCATCTTTGAACCGCTTATGAAGTAAAAAATAAAATAAAAACTTTAAATCAATCTGCAAATCTGAATGCTCTTCTTAAATTTACCTCCACAGAACAAATTGAGTTAAGTTTGCAACAACAGCGTTTAAAATGCACACTGTAAAATAGCATTGAAGATATGAAAAAATTTTAAATACAGAAAGTGAAATAGTGAACTTAGAACTGGACCAAGACCTAAAAACATTGTATTCTGGCTTTAATCAGAAAAATGCTCCAAACTTCTCGAAGCTATTTTGAAAATATAATAAAGTTTATTAAAGCGTTTAGTTTGTGTAGAAGCTTTAATATACTTTTGCTGCTCATTTCAAAAATGAGCAGTGTTAAGTACCATCCGATGAAAATAAAACTTTGTCTCAATTTAGCAGCTAAACCTTCATCAGCGCATTTTGATTTGCGTTTTAATGGTAAAACTGGCATAACATTTTTAGTTCTTCCAAGTTTACGCACCTTGAGAGACTACGAAAATTAAATACATCTTTCAAGAGGTTTTATTCCTCAAATCATAAATGATCTTGGAATGAAAACTGTTGGTTTTGCACCTCTGAACAATTTCTTACTATTCTATTTGATGAAATAAAAGTTCAAGAAAATTTAGTTTGGAATAAATAGTCTGGTGAGTTAATTGGATTTGTAGATTTAGGAGATATTCAAACTAACTATGCAATACTAAAAAATATGAGAAAGATTGCATCTTATGTTCTAGTATTTCAAGTTAAAAGTAATAAATCCACTTAATTAAATCCACTAAAAAAATAATAAATCCACTTTCCTATAGTCTAGCGACATTTGCCTTAACTGGAGTGACATCATTACAACTTATGCAAATGTTTTGGAAAGCAGTTCAATATTTAGAAAGTATAAGTTTAAAATGCAGACGATGCATCTCCTAATAGAAAGTTCTTTATAAGGCATAAGAAATTAGATAAGGGTTCAGGGAGATATTATATAACGCACTAAAAACTTGTTTAGTAATGATAATAGATTCATTTATTTCTTTGCAGATGTACCTCATGTAATCAAAATTTCTCGAAATTGCTTTAATCATTCCGGTTCTGGATGTAAATTAAACTATATGTGGAATAGTGGATTTTTCTTCTTTGGAGTCATATTTCCAATTTTTATTTAAATTCCGATTTAGAAAGAGGTTTAAAACTTGTTCCCAAATTAACAAGTGATCATATAAAATTAACACCATATTATGTTATGAGATTACGTCTTGCATTACAAGTATTGAGTGAAACAGTAGTAAATGTTTTAAAACACTTTGGACCAAGAGAAGCAGCTGGAACTGCAGAATTTTCTTTAATGATGGATTTGTTTTTTGTTTGCTTAAATGTAAAAAATAGTGTTAAATATATAACAAAAAGAAAAGCCATTTTAAAAGCCTTGTGAATCAGTAGACAATTCAAGATTTGCTTGGTTAGATAAATTCCTCCTTTGCTTTTATTTGTGCAAGGAATCCATAGATCAATTGATCAGCAAAAAGGAAGTTTTGACGAGAGCTCAAAATCAAAAATGTTTATTTATTCGCAAGCTTATGAAGGTTTGCAAGTTACAGGGCATTCATTTAGAGAAGTTGAAAATTTTTACTTGAAAATGGTGTTAAATTTGTTTTCTCTGAAAGATTCTGCCTAGATGATCTTGAAAATGACTTTGGAAGGCAACATGCAATTGATCGCAGAAAAGATAATCCATCTATCAGATATTTTAGCTTAAATGAAAATATAATCAAGTCACAGTTTTTGTTATTTTGCTTATTTTTGTTAATTTACTTATTTTTAAATTTTATTAATTTTTTTATTTTAAGTTGGATTGTATTTGAAAAAAAAACAACAACAAAAAAACAAATAAATGTAACATTTTTATTTAAAAGTATTTAATAATATTTTACTGAGATTGTAATTTTTTTTTTTTTTTTATGATAGATTATTTTATGTTTAATATGATACAAGGGGGCTGAATGATAAAAGTTTTATCCTCTGTCTGCTCCCATTACATCTTAACTTAAAAAAATATTATAGTCAATTTATTACGAAGATGACGAAATATATATATTAAAAAAAAAAAAAAAACAGTTTTCAGTTTGTCCAATTACCGGTAATGTTTAGTGTAATGACAGTAATAATATGAATGTTGACAATATTCCTTTACCAAAAAGAACAAAAATAAGCCAAAGTCATTTAAATAAGAAACCAACCTTGAACGCTTCTATTTCACAATTGATGGCAAATTAAAAAATAAGATAAAGAGGTTATTTTTATTACCACAAAATTTAAAAAGCATTATATGTCATTTATGATGGTATCTATGAAAAATTGGCATAAAGATAATGTGTTTTTCTTCAAAAAATATCTCTGAATAATTGGATTTTTTTGATATAATAAAGGGTCTTTCATTTTTTACTCTTGCGTGCTTTATACGAATTGGGGTGGAAAAAAAGTTAGTGGGAATTTTATTCCAGATCTAATAAACAGGAGGGTGGGTAGTCTTAATAAAAGTTTGGGTGAGAACTTTTTACAGAACACAAATAAATTAGAATAGAATTTAATTTTAGTGTGGCTTGCGATCAAATGCGCATTTTTTTAACAGCTATTTTATTTCTTGCCATGGTGAGAAATAAACGAAAACCTATTTTTTGACAAATTGAAATTTAAGAGGTTTTTTAAAGGTCGGCGATTATTTAAGCCTGATTATAATTAAAGTTTTTATTTGTACAAGTGACTTATAGTATGTGATTCTACCCAAAAATATATGAATGCATACAAAGGGGTTCAAAGACAGCAAAAATGTACACAATTTGTCTCTCAATTACTCCTAAACTTGATTTCTTGTTTTTAACAAAAGCATTAAATTTCAAATTTAAAAAACAAACAAACTATTTAACAAAGAAATGTTGAATTAACTCAAAGTTTTTTGTTTTAGTGTTATAAAAATTTGTGTTGGTGAGTAGATTTTTTAATAAGTAATCTGTACTTATGCAGAGAGAGGGTTTTTTTGTTAAAGTCTCAGAGGGAACCAATGAAGACAGTAAAACAGGAAATTCCTTAAATCTAAATTTTTAAAATTAAATTTAATCTATTTAATTCAGTTTTAAATTATATGATATGGGGTGAAAGTGAAAATTGGGTACTTGAGGTTCCAAACAAACAGGTATTTATGAAAACAACAATAAAGTTATAATAACAACATGCAAGGAGGCCTGAACATGCGGGGAGGCCTAATACTAACTTAATATAAAGATCTGTTATCTAGGTAAAGAAATAAAAATATTTTTGACTAATTTTTCATTAATTTTAAAACAATGATCGAGTTTAAAATTAAAAAAAAAAAAATGTTTATCTTTAAAACAAAGTTTTTACAAACATAAATATTAGAAGTTTTTTTAAATGAAGTTTGAAAATCGAAATTAAATTGCTTTTCATTAATTAAAAATACTTTTCAATCAAATAAAAATAATAAAAACAGCTTTTAATCAAATACAGTATAAATAAAACAGTAAAGCATAATATGTTTAACAAGCTGACCCTAAAACTGCCTATTGTATTATATAACAAGCATTATATAATACAATAGGCTGAGCCTAAAACTGATTTTTAATTATCTTATGTTACAACAAAAGACTATTTTAATAAATAAAGAGTCTTAATCATATTATTAAACAGAGTTCAAGTAGCCGCCATGACATTAATGTTTTTAAAAAGATTTGTGGCTATGAAAATAGTCTTTTGTTTAACAAACTAAAAAATGTCAATTACTTTCACGTGCTTTCTTAAGTTCGCATCGCAAAGATTGAGTCTTGCAACGTTTATTTTTCATTTTATGTTTTTCAATAACGTCTGTGGCATGAGAAAATGAACGAACTCTTACAAACAATGAAAGTAAGTGCTCTAGCAATTTCTTACTAACTTCAGCCCAGGAAAAAAGGTTTTAAAGAATTTCTATAAACTTTTGAAACATTTGGCCGATAGAAATTTTGTAGAATTCTGTAGAGTTTCTATAAAATCTCTGTTAAGTTCTATAGAAATTCCTACGCAACCTTTTTTTCTACCTTTTTTTTCTATAGAAAAAAAAGTTTTATAGCAATTTCTCTAGAAATTATTAGACATTCTATAGAAATTTTATGGAATTTCTAAAAAACTTCTATAGAAATTCTATAAGCCTTATCCCAGTGGGCACGGTACGTTTTTAAAACGTTTTTTAGACGTTTTTATAAGGTTTAAACCTAATAAAAACGTCCAAAGAACGTTTTAAAAACGTACTGTGCCCACTGGGATGTTCTAAAAATTTATAGAAGTTCTATAAAACTTTTTTTTATGGGAGTTGATTGTAAATCATTGGAAACTTGTTTATAAAGAGAAAGTACAATATAATTTGTTGACATGGATCGAACCAGATCTTCAGGAACTAGTTTTGAAAAACCTTGTTTTGTTTTTCTGCAAAAAATGTTCTCGCATGTCAGAAATAGATCTTGAATTATATTGTTCACTTTCCATAAACATCCTCCATCTCTAATATTTACAAGAGTCTGAGTATTATTTTCCATAACTCTGCAGCGCAGCAAAATTGAAACACAATGTTGGCTCTACATACATGAATTTTAACTACTTTGAAATTTAGAATACAATTTTCAAAAATATATCCAACAAGATAATGTATACTCTTTTTCTCTATATCAGTAATTTCTTGAATTGTGTTTACAGTTTCAAAAAAATTCTGTTTTTACATCAGTAAGATAGTTTAATATAAAAGAAGACATTTCAGTGAGAAGTGATTTACTTAAACTTATATTGCTGAAGTGTGAGGCTAGTAAATTTTCACTCAGCAGTCCATAATGCTCTTAATAAAATATATCATTATATTATTTAAATTTTTTAACTAATGGACTTAATTTTTTAGAAAGATTTTCAGCATCGTTTTTTGATAGACTAAATTTCTCATATGAAAAATGTTTTCCTATATCAAATGGAAGACACATGTCGCTTTTTAATAAAATTGCACATTTTTCAATTATGCTTTCCAGTTTTAGCGGGAAAGTTTTATTTGAAGAATTTTCTGCTTTATTAATGTTTAAAGAACAATTAACAAAATTTTCCAATATATGCTTTGATGCAGTGTATCTATTTAAACCTCTAATCGTATACTTTAGAACACTTATTAAATGCATGTTGCTTGACATTTTCTCTACAGGTATTAAGTTCAGAAACATGCAATTAAATCAATGTCATTGTTTATAAATCCTTCTTCAATTATCTCAAAAAAATATTCCAAGTCAACATTTGCCTCGAAACCGCATTTAAATCTTGCCATTTTTTTATACTTGTGCAGGTTGGCCGGTCGTCGCGTAGTTTTTAAGTTAATATCAAAAAACAATAGAAACGATCCGCGTTTCCAAACTATGTATTCTTATGACTATGATATTTACAAGTCGACAATTTTTAAAACCTGTTGACATTGAAGGTTTTTGTTTTTGTCAGTGACTGAAAAAATTATATTTCTAATTTTTAAAGCCGATTTTCACTGATTCTTTTTTTTTTAGTTTTGAGATATTAAGTTTTTGTTGATAACAAAAAAAAATTATTAAACGAAGATGGAGGGGGAGGATTTTAGGGGTCTTGATATGTTAGGGGTGGGTGGGAAAATTTTCCAAAAATTATTAAACGTCCTTCCCCCTCCCAATCTTTATTAAGGACTCGTGAGTATAAGGTATACTATTAAAAGTATTTATATATGAACTTGTGTAATTTTTTGTTTGTTTTTAAATTTAAACGAAAACAAATTTAGGTTTTGAATACTTAGAAATAAAAAAAACATCTGTAAAATATAAAAACTTAAAATATATAAGAATACATGAAAATACGCAAACAAATATTTAAATTATATTAAAATTTAAAAGTTAAAGGTCAAAAAATTAAGACAGAGAAGACAATTACAAGTATTTGTAAATATAACTTTATTTTCTTTTTTTCTTCGTCTAATGATTGGACTTTTTTTTCTACTTCTTCTTTTCAGCTCAGATAAACTTTTTAGATTGACATCGTTCTGCTTAAAATTCTTTAACAATCTGCCCACGATTGTGTGGCATTTTACTTTTGTTATCAATGATATTTTTATTATTTTATATATTTATATATTTTTTTGCAAGATCAGAGTAGTTAGTTTTTTCCCAGGTTGATAAACTTTTACCTCATCAAAACATGAACTCAGTTTATATGCATATGATGTTATTAGTTTTTTTTACACCGTATTGTAAAAACTTGTATTTAAATGCTTTGTGACTATTTTAACTTTACTTTTAGATAATTTAAGTAAAATCACACACATACACACACACAATTACAAAAACATAAATATATAAAGTGTTGACTGCATCTAACTTTTCTCTGTTCTATAACTGCTCTGCTTTCTTTCCTTTCACATTTCTTCTGATAGCTCGTTTTTTAATTTCAGTGTTTTTAAATGAGTTTTTGTAAAAGTAGCTTGAAATATGTTTTAATAGTCCTATCCCAGCTTTGTTATAGTCGTGTTTGTAATGCCATTTAGCTCTTTATGTTTTAGAAGACTCTTTTTGGCTGCACCAGATTGCTATTATTTTCAGCAATTTGGGAATTGTGATAACAAATACTTAAACATGATGTCATTTTGACATCCAAGACAACCTTTTGTTTTATAATCAGCTTTTTATTTTTTACCATTTTAAACAACACCGTTTTTCTAATAACAACACTGTTTTTTTTTGGTGGATAAGTTTTTCCAAAAATTGAATATTTTAAAAGTTTGATTGTACTTTGAAACCAATAAACGATATGAGAGTAAAAAGTTATTATTATTTGCAATATGAAACTGGTTTTGGAACTGCTTATACTTGTATTTATATTTTCTTGAAGTATATGTTTTTAAGCTTCGTCGGATTTTCTGTCTATCTTTAAGTTGAAAGCATTATACTCAGGTGGTTTAAGACCAGTCTCCATAATATTTGGTTTCTCTCGTTTATTTACGGGTAACGTGCTATTTTATTATTCATATCTTGCGGGAGAATTTCAAAACGTTGATTTAAAATATAGCAATCACTTATTGACCTTCACTTTCTTGAATTCATAACATAATGAACATTATGAATTTGGGTTTGGATTAGGGTCAGCATATAATATAAGAAATTCATAACATAATTCATTGGTAAATTTATAGATTTATCGGTAAACATCGAGTTATCTATATTATATTATTTAGTTATACTAATCAGTGTTAAATAATGTTTTTAATAACCGTAATACAATATTGTCTTGTGGAGTAAAGGTATAAATGATTAAGAGTCACCACCCCTAAGTGTCTATTTAAATTCGGGTATTGTTATAGTGTCCATTAGATTTTATTGATTAAATTTTTTATTAGTTTAGTTTCCTTTTTGCTATTTTGCTAATGCTTTAATTTTCATACTAAATATTGCTCAAAAGTAATTTATCTAAAAAAAGGTAATTTTTTTTTTCAAAAATTAAGAACTTGAATGAGTTGAAACTAATAAATAAAATAAAGCTAACCAAGTTTTAATATGAAAAACTATATTGCAGAATATAAATTAAACTAACAATATATGTAGACACAAAAAGATTCAATTTCAAATCAGAAAATTACAAAAAATCAATTTGTTATAATAATAATAAAATAACTTATTTCAATAACTAAGATTTTTCTTAATAGTCTAATAGCATTCCCTTAAAGTTATATTATTACTCAACTTTAATACAATGTTGTTTTCCTAATGGAGTATACTGACTAGATAGACAATTCTGTAACCAAATGCATTGTTGATTCACCTTTTTAAGCGTAAACTAATTTACCTTTTTTTGGTGAAACTTCTATTTATTTTCAAAACCAATTATTTTTATGGATCTTCTGATCCAAGCAGCGCTAACCACTGCGCTTCACCTGCTCTAACTGAAGTAGGAATCTATTTTAAAATTTGAGGGGAATGATTGGAATTTATAATAATATACAATAATTCATCATTAATTTTTTTCATAAAATCTATAAGAATTTTGAGGCCCTTATTTACTTTGCATTATTAATAAACCATCATTTTGATACAGGTCTAGTTGGGTAGAGCTATTTTAGCTAGGTTTTTTAAAATATATAAGTCTACAAACTTACAAATTTCTGCGTTTTTATTTCCACATTTCCTTATAATAATATAGCAAATTTTTTCTGCAATTTTCATTTAGATGAATTGTGTCCATTTAAATTTTTGCTTCATTTTCCAAGTTCTTTTGTTTTTTTTATATATAAGTATACATACATATATATATATATATATATATATATATATATATATATATATATATATATATATATATATATATATATATATATATATATATATATATATATATATATATATATATATATATATATATATATATATATATATATATATATATATATATATATATATATAGATATATATATATATATATATATATATATATATATATATCTATATATATATATATATATATATATATATATATATATATATATATATATATATATATATAATATATATATATATATATATACACACACACACACACGCACGCACGCACGCACGCACACACGCGCACACATACATATAACTTATATTAGAATATGATTTTAATAAATCTTAAATCTAAAATAAAAAATGTTTAATTTAAAAATTAATTTAAAAGTTTAAAAAAAAAAAAATTTATATGAAAGTGTTATTACAGTGCTTTGTGCGTTAAAACTTCGGTATTTGAGGATCAGAGGATTATTGAGGAGGTTGTCTATAAGTACATATTGCATAAAAAGAATAGAAGTTTGTGCTCCTCATAAAAGTCAAATTGATGCAGTAGTTTCAACAAGTGGTTCTAGTAAAAATCGTATTTTGTTCCTCAAAAACTGTTCACTTTACGAAATTCTAGTTTACCTTTTGTTCTAAAACGTTTTCAATTTCCTGTTAAATTAAATGATAATAAAAGTCAAAATTTGCGTATATCTAAACAAATTATGTATGTTTGTAGTGATGCTGTTTCAAAGTGCATATACTATCAAGATAATGTTTGATAAACTGAGTAAGAGCTATAATATAATATATTTGTAGAAAATTAAACTTTTTCGCATCCCTTATTACAACAACACAACTTTTTGTTGTGTTGTTGTAATAAGGGATGCGATTCATAAGCAATCATTTAAGTATAAAAAACTTTGAAATTCAACCACACTCTCAAAGTACATATGTTAAACTTAGTAAAAACTAAAAACCTTTGTTAACTTGGTTTATCCTAAAATCCCTGCTTACAACAACACAACAAAATAATGTTTACTTTTTTTATTTGAGAAACTAATGATTTTACTTTATTAAATCGCCGAAGAGTTACTGAATAAAAAAAAAACTGAATTTTTAATGCAGTCACGAAAATAAATGTTTACTAAGCAACATAAACATGAAGACTAGGTACACGTGCTTATAGCAATAGATGCGAAAATCGCGTAGTTTTATTTCCTATATATATATATATATATATATATATATATATATATATATATATATATATATATATACATATATATATATATATATATATATATATATATATATATATATATATATATATATATATATATATATTATATATATATATATATATATATATATATATATATATATATATATATATATATGTATGTATGTATGTATAGTTCTATAGATTGTTGCATTTGGGAAGTACGGAAGAAAAAAATGATTCTTACGCCAACAAACACATCACTTTTAATTTCTTTTGACTTTCGTCCAACATTTATTTGTTGTCAGATAGTAAAAACCATTAATTTAATTACAAATTAATCGTTTTTTAAAAAACCCGCAAAAACTCAAATTTAATTGACCAGATGTTTTTAACAATATAAACAAGGTTTTTATTTCTATTTATTTTTTAATGTAAATCATGCGCGGAGTGTTGCTACATCGACTATCTTTTAGCCTGACTCGCAACAAACTGCTACTACATCGACTGACAAATAGCATGACTCGCAACCGCGTGCTGCTATATCGACTGACAAATAGCCTGACTCGCAACGGTGTGCTGCTACATCGACTACTTTTTAGCCTGACCTGCAAGGGAGTACTGCTACATCGACTGAGGGTTTGGTTAGGGCAGGAAGTCTATCAAGTAATAAAAAAAAAATTCTGGTCTTGCATTTTAATTTTTACTTTTTGTCAACAAAATACGGAAAAACTTTCTGACAACCAGTTAAGAGTTCTATATATATATATATATATATATATATATATATATATATATATATATATATATATATATATATATATATATATATATATATATATATATATAAGCATATATATATATATATATATATATATATATACATATATATATATATATATATATATATATATATATATATATATATATATATATATATATATATATATATATATGTATATATATATATATATATATGTATGTATATATATATATTCCTTCATATCAACAAAAATCACATTGTTCTACAAAAATAAAAATACTTTAATAATTGTTTAAACTTGGAAAGAATTCAAACAGATTAAATAATTTTGAAAACACGCAAATACTATCAAACTTATATTCATTAAAACTACAAATGTTTGTTTTTTTGAACTGTTCGTCAAATTATATACGGAGTTACAAAAAGTCTTTTAACGAATTCCCCTTAAAATTACTTATACTTTACGTCAAGAGCTGCACTTTAAAAAGAAAACGATGAAATTATATTTAGGCATCGATCTAGCGGACACTTTGTTCGGACAGCTCATATAAATTATCTTAATTGATAAAAGTGAGGCTAAAAACTAAAAAGCTAGGCTATAAACAAGTCAAGTTTGTTGAAAATGGTAAAAACAAATTTTTATTTTGTTCATTGTCATTTAATTTATTCAACATAACTTGATGTATTACAAAGCAAAATAAATTAAAGAACTCTTTAATAATGAAAATCATGGCAGAACCATATATAATGTAGGTCGTCAAACACACTCCTAAGAGCTACTAATAAAGCTAAATCTACTTAATGTCTTAAAATAGTTAAAAGTAAACATTTTATATGTTAAATTTTCCCATTAACTTAGTACTTACTTGCTAATCAGCAGCCTTTGTTTCAATTTTACTTTGAGCTTGTTAAGAGTTTTAAATTTTTACAGCTTATGAGTTAAATATTTATTCCGTGCTTTAAGTGCTTTAAGTCTCTATTTGTTTAAGTAGAGCTGTATAATATATGTATAATTTGGAACAGGGCTTATTGGTCTAAATTTTTTTCTTTGTAATATTACTTCTTAGCTTTTCATGTGAGTCACTGTACTTCGTTTTCGGGTAGGTTGACCAAAGGATTAGGATAGACCATCTACAACTTATGGCTAAATTTTATCCAAAAAAAGATGCATTGAGCAAAATTTTTGACCTGCAAGCATAATTTTTTATAGTTTTTTAGTTAATCAGTTCAAAAGCTATAAGTATATTAATATACTAATATGATTTTTATTTATACTTGTGCATACTTCTACATTTACAAACCTTCGCATTAAATAATTACTTTTGAAATAATAAACATATAATTACTTTTTTGTTTGTTTGTTTCTATTACATCTAAATTTTTTTTTGGTGCCCCAAAAAGTATAAACAGTCTTATCACTTTAGTACCACTAATGAGCATTTAACTGGAAGTTCACGCCTCTTTCTTAACAGATGTTGCAAAACTAGCTCAAGAGGTGGTGTTTGAACCACGGACCCTGTGTTTCTGAGCCAAGTGCGCTATCACTCCGTCACGGCTGCTTAAAAGGAGTACATAGCACATAAATTTTCATAAGTTCAAGTTTATATTTTATGTAAACAAATAATATGTTCTAATTACATATAAAACCCTCATAGAACTAACAAAACAAGTACCAATTTTTTGAGGCTAGTTTCTGCTAATATGCTACCTAATATGTTTTGTAACATTTAAAGTTTTTATTACTAAAACAGTTATCAATCAGTAATCTAACCAAACTGTTAAAACAAATATGGGGAACGTTGTCTCACATGGTCAAATGGGGTTTTAAAAAAACCCATTTGCAACGTGCTAAACTCCCACGTTGTCTGTGTAGAGGATAACATTATTTTCTTAAACCTTTATATTGTGTAACAAACTATATTAAAAAAATTTAGGACTTTAGGCTTTATACATATCACTTAAATGAATGGAGTATTGGCAAACACCTGCCAGTAGAAGCACTTTAAACAAGCTCTTTAAAATTTACTTGGATACATAAAGAATAATTAAAACAACTGCCTATATTCAAACATAATCAGACGTGCACGTTTTTTTTATTGGAAGAGGGTTGAACTACTGCCAACCATCGGCTAAATTCTGAGCTCTTTAAAACGTCTAGTTTTTGAGGTTGTCCGGTTTACCATATACAGGGATACCCGCAAACCCATCTGCAAACACACTTAACCAGCCGTGGTAAAAGTTCTGGCTCAGATGTCAGAGATCCAAGGTTTAACGCTAGTTCTAGTACAATAAACGACATTGGTAAGGAAGGAGGCTTGAACTTTCTAATTATATGCTCTTCTAGGGTGCTTTGTGATAAGACCGTACTGACTATTAGGAACACCTTAGTAATCAAAATCAAAAAAACATACTCACACATGTAAACACATACATTCATGAATAGATACAGTTAATTGTTTTAACTATTTTTTAACAAAGGTAACGATGGCTCTTACAGTATGGTATTGCGAGAGAGCGATTTAGAGTATTTTCTGGGTGCTGATTATTCAAGAATAATTAGAAACCACAAAAACATCTACGAATATTTGAATTTAAAGCGAAATGAGCTTTTTGATTCTACGTACCTAAATATAGCTACAAAAGTAAAGGAGGCAAAGAAACTTCACAAAATGGGAAAGGATTTTGTTGAAAACCTGAAGAACCTAAAATTAAGAAAAATAAAAGATTTTCTTATGGAAACAAATGCAGTTTCAATCTAATTGAAATGCAAAGAGTAAAAAATAATGGATGAAAAAATTTTAATTAATATGAAGTCAATATTATGATTTTAGAGAAATATTTGTAACTTATAACATTGAAAAAAATTATCTTCAAGTTTTTAAAAGATTTAAACTGAAATTTGGCTGATGAAGAAAGTTGCTAAACACTGATTCGCTGTATGAACTAAAACTTTTACTTTGCGAAGTAAAAATCTTATCAAGCTCTTAAACAGAACACTCTAGCAAAAAATTTTGCTTAGCAAAGTACTGACATATTGGTCGAATTTGTAAAAAAGCGATAAACTGGTACCAAAGAAGCGCACGTTTAATCATCCATGTTGGCTATAAGATTCAAGAATAATAAAACTTCGTGTTTTTTAAATATTTAATTCCATAACCATTTTTATGTTTTATTTTTATTAGTATTTTTATTACATATTTGGAGTCAGTATTAACATTTTGCTGTTATACTTAAAGGAAAATTTTATTAAAGCTTTTTAAAGTGAATATATAGAAGTGCTTTTTTAGAATTTGAAGTTTTAAATAAATAAAGGAAAATAAATAATAAAATAATAAAGCCTTTAAAATTATGACTTTAATAATATTTTTAGTAAAAAAAATTAATTTTTTTAACTTAAGCCCTTATAAACATAACAGAAAAATGTTGCATTATGTTGTTTACTTGAATGTCAAAATCAAATCAGCTATCATATTTGAGTAACATAACTAACTAATATAAAAAAGTTAGTTAAATTATTAATTTTAAGTTTTAATGTTTTTAGTGTGTAAACATGGCTTTGTAAACTACTTTTATTGAATAAAGGTAAACTTAGAGTAGCAAAATAATTTTTTTTTAAAACTGTGCTTTATTTGTGTATTTTTGTTTTCATGGTTCTTTTTTTTTCTTGAGAGAATGATTTTTTAAAAAAACTTAAAAGTGTTTGAATAATTCTTTATAACTCTTTATAATTCTATAAAATCTTTTTTCCATGACTCCGACTCTTTTTCTGAACCCAGGAAAAAAAGTTTATTAGAATTTCTATAAACTTTTGAACATATGGCCTATATAAATTATATAGAAATGCTATAACATTTCTATAGAATATCTAGTAATTTCTATAGAAATTGCTATAAAACTTTTTTTTCTATAAAATAAAAAGTAGAAAAAAAAGTTTTATTGGAACTTCTATGGAAATTAAGAGAGGTTTAATAGAAATTCTATAGAATTCTATAAAATTTATATAGACCATATGTTCCAAAAGTTTATAGAAATTCTAATAAACTTTTTTTCCTGGCAATTGGTTGAGTTATTTTGGTTTTTAACAAATCGTTCCACACCAAATAACTTATTAATTACCTTTGCTATACTTTAATCTTCGTCGCCAACTGTTGTGTTCTCTATTTCAAATATCTAGCAAACAACACGTATTATGTATCTATGTATTATATTATTTAAAATTAAGTTTTGTTCGATTTAAGAACTTTGACTGATCAAGAGTAAAGTAAAACGCGAAAGCATTGACTGGCGTTAGCTTAGCTAACAACTACAATATAAAAGAACGAAAAATTATGCTCGTTTTCAAGTCTGTGCAACTATTTTCGAATTTAAAGGATAAAACTGTTTTAAACCAATTTTCTGTATAATAAACATTTTATTTTATATTTGATTTAAACATTGACGTATAAGATTATATATAATATATCTTATTATAAGAATATATCTCTTACACACCCATTTAAATAAAATAAATTTTTGTCAAAAACTTTCTAACTAGTTTGCAATCCGAACAACATAAGTAAGACTATTGCATTTTTTGTAAGCCAAAACTGTATGTGCCATATGTGTCTAGTGAAGAAACAATATGTAAATTATCTGAAAAGCCTCCTCATCCAAATGCGTTTAATAAAGTGACTATTAGTGAGCTACCTAAAAAGTATTCTTTTTTAAACAAAGTTCAACAAGAAGAAACTATTTATTCCGAAAATCAACTTTTTTATCCTTCCAAATATCATTTGTTTCCCAAAACAAAAATTGGAGGGCAAGCAATTTTGAATTGTCTGTCAAGCTAAAATAATCCAAAATAAATAAAAACTACAATTTTTAAGATTTTGACTCTAATTCTTTGTTAAAATGATCGCATTTTATTTAGAACTAACATTATCTTCTGCTACTATTGTGTTATTCGAGAAAGAAAAGGAAACCTGAATGATCTGAAAAGTAAAGAGGATGCTTATTTTACCAGAACTTTCTT
Source organism: Hydra vulgaris (assembly GCF_038396675.1). Taxonomy (NCBI): domain Eukaryota; kingdom Metazoa; phylum Cnidaria; class Hydrozoa; order Anthoathecata; family Hydridae; genus Hydra; species Hydra vulgaris. The sequence continues at coordinate 7,373,755 of NC_088929.1, read as the reverse complement.
TTCATAACAAAAAGGTCTAAAATGTTTTTAAAATTGAAAATATTTGGCGTATCATTAAACCTGATTATACCAGCTTAATGTTTTCCAATGTCAAGATATTGCGTAATTAATGAATAAGCAGATGTCCAAAAGAAGAACTATAGAACAAAAATATCTTTTCGAAGTCATTTGATGCCTACCTTACCTCAATCGACAAGGAAATGTTTTGCAAGGTCATGTTGGGAATGACCTTGCAAAACGAAATTATACCTAAATATTGTGCCTGTTTATTACAAACAACAAAAGTATTGTAGATCATCTTGATAAAAAAATTGGTTACAAGTAAACACATAACGAGGTGCAAAACGAGAATTTGGATATATTAGCTACATTATAAAAAAATTTAAAGACTATCCGGGAACGAAAGTTTTTTTTTCCATAATTGCTGATGAAGGTACTGACGCGAACAATGAAGAACAGCTATTGCTTTGTCTTCAAACGGTAGGTAAAGATTTGAACTCTTTGAAGACTTTAGAGGATTTTACATCTTTAAAAATATTAAAAACTATACTATTTTACTTGTTATGAAAGATATTCTCATTAAAACTAACTTAAGTTTAAATAATTGCAAGAAGTCTTAAGTATCAACTCAAATTATTGCTGTTGCAATACATTATCAAGAGGGTTCTCTAAGTTTAGCCGTGATATCGCTGACTACGAATTGTGACATTTTGCGAAATAGTGTTGTTAGAGAAGTATTTGTACTTGTAAAGTTTTCACCCAAACGAGAACATTTACAAGTAAAACGATGATGACAACATTAAGATAGAATGATGCTCAAAACAATTTAAAAGTCTGGAAAAATTTTCCGCAACAAAATTGACCGTATGTATTAAGAGAGTCATCAATAATAATGAATATCGCTTGCAGCTTTAGGACAAATTTATGAAAAAAAAACTTCTCCAAAAGATGAAAGCAAAAATCTTCAGTTGCAAAAGCCAGAAGGAGTCCTTTTACATTTTTATAAGCATTAATCTCTCTCATAAGCTTGACACCATGACTGATAACTTGTCAAAATCTCTAAAATTGACAAAGATGTTGGCAACCAGTGTAAAAATATGCATATTTAGTGATTGATACAATAAAAATATGAGGGATGGTGACAACTTCCATTTGTTTTTTGCGGTGGTTAAGAAAGCAGCAAAATCAATCAAATCAAATAAAAAATCTATCTTGCCAAAGTTCAATTGCTCCATTTATCATTGGTTTCAAAGAACAAACAAATAATGCCTATTACCCAAAAACTGCTGGTGAATATTTTAAGCCATTATGTTTTGAAGCTCTCGACACAATTATTAATGGAAATGATTTGAACAATCACCATTCAAGAAGGTTATGAACGTTGTAGAATTGTTTTTGAAAGCCAATTAATAATTCGGCCTATATGAGCGTCAGATTTGCTTAAGCTCCTTTGATAGGTCCGTCAAATCGTAATCAAATAGAAAGTGAGCTTCACCTCATACCAACTAATTTTAAAAATTCTCACGCAATTATTTTTTTGAGATGTATGCAAGACACTTCAGGATTTGGGTTTACAAAATTGTCTAACGATCCAGAGTTTTTGGATCATTATCCAAATAGTGTTTACAATATCAACAATGGCTCAAAAAGATGTAATTCATTTTCAGTGCTAAATAAGCACGTTTATACTGTTGATAGACTTTCTTTAGTAGAGTTAGCCTAACAATTTAATGCTGCACAAGATAAGGGTAGGAGTGAGTTCAAAACATTTACCATAAAGGTTTATTTAGACTTTTTATTACATTTTTTGTAATTTTTTCAGTATTTGAATAAAATTTTCAAACAAAATTTATATTTACAAAGTTGGTGCAGCAAAAGGTAGTTTGAAAGCCCAAAAAATTTGAATTCAAGATAAATATTTCACTTTATACCCCCCCTCCTACCCAGTTACATTGCACACCGTTGCCCATGTAATATACCTTTTATAATCTTTAAAAACCATGCTTAAATTTTATTGATAAACTCAAATAGAATTTTTATTTGTGTGAAACCATTGTCAAAAACACTTTTATTTTATTTTGGGCTCACAATTTCCTTTTAATGCCTCTAATCATACATGTTAAACAAAATAAATAAAGCGGAACTACCGCATATGTTGCTATTTTGTCTAGATAGGCACTAAGCTATGCAGTGTTGATGAAGAGTTTGTTTATTTCTATACTTGGAAAAAATCCAGGTAGAGTTTAATAAAATAAGACGTGTTTGCCAAATTTATATGTCCAAATAGTCCTGCGTAGTTGCTTAAATGACGACCAGTGGATAGCGAATGCTGTATTCCAGATGTTCACAACTTTTGCAAAGTTGAAGTACCAAATTCAAAAACAGGACTCGGCTACAATTTTGCAAAAGGCGACTTGAAAAAAATTGTTTTTTTTAAGAATATGGACATTTTTGTATTTAAAACTAATTTCAAGTTTGCCGATTCTGATATTTCGCATCCATAATTTTTTGAAATATTTTTTTTTTGTTAACATTTTCTAAATAATTTGAATAAAAAGTATATATAAAATCACTAAAATTAAGTATTTCTTTTCCAAAAGGTTTTAAATACCTTTTAATTTTGTTGAAAATTAAAAAAAAAATAATAAAAATATTTAAAAAGCCAGTGAAGTATAAATTTCTAATTTGATTGGTTTGGTAAAAAGCTGGGATAGATTGATTTTTAGAATATCACAAAGTTTTGTTCCAGTATTAATCCTCAATAACTCCTCAAGTAAACGTTAGGCCATTACAAAATTGATTTGCAAAATTAATATACATCTTATTTTTAAGAATATAAAAACAAAATTTTTTTCTATTAGTCAGATTTTTTTTAGAGCTCTAACTGTCAATGCCCTTTTTTATTGACATTATTTAATGCATTTGATGAATCTAAAAATAAACTCCATTGTTATGTTTAGAGAAATACAAAACTAAAATTTTTGAGTTTAGCAGGTCTTAAGCTCTTTCGGTACTATAATTCAGCATTACAGCATTACATTCACCTTATAAGAGTAATAGTAAACGGAAACGTTTTGGCACTTTTCCCTTTTCATTTTTATGTCAAATTCAAACAAAACTTCAAGTTGCTGTAAATCCTAAACGGATGAGGTTTAAAAAAAAAAAAAATACGGTCTTTCCTAAAATATGTCTCTAAACATTTGTGCCAAATTGCAGAAATTTTGGTAATTTAGGGTAGGGTGGAGTGAAAATAACTTATTTAATAAATTCCATTTTTCTCACTAATTTCTAAATTAGTAATAAGAAGACTACAAAATGGAGGCTAAGATGAGTAAAATTGGACAATAGAATTTTCCGTATTTAAAATTTTTTATTCCAAATAATGATTTGTAGTTTTCTTCCTTTCGAAATCATTATTTCTAGTTTATTAGCATGTTATAATAAAGGAGATGAACAGGTGAGTTTGTTACATAGTATTAACATACGTAGTAATATAATGTGCCTTAGTGTTAAATATTAGCATTCTTTTCTTAATTGCAGGCGGACACGTTTCATACCATCTTTTTTAATTTTGCCGCAAACTGATGTAGAAACACTTGTCATCATCTTTAAATAACGTTCTACAGCTTGCGTGTTGCATAGTAACTCTTCAAAAGATTACTTAGTTGAATGTGATTCTTTTTTCTACTTTTATTACCTCCTCAGTGAGCTGCGTTGTGAGAAGTGGTTCTGTTCGCTTAGTACTTCAATCAATAAACTCTCACGTACTCTCTAACATAAAATTGAGAGCAGTAACTTTAAATTGCCGCGCACTAGTTTGATTAGTATTCATACTACTTTCTTTTCCATTGCATCTTGTATGTTTAGGTGTAATGCGTCGCATCTTAAATTATTTGAAAAAAGGACCAGGTGGGAAAACATCTGATGCTCAAATTTCCGAGGTATCTCAAGTATTGGTGAGTAATAATGGATGTATAACAAGTGAGTTTACTCGGCAACCTAGAAGTTTAAATGCCTTGGATAAATGGAAAGCGACAGAATTTCAACAATTTTTATTATATACTGGTCCAGTTGCATTAAGACGTATAGTATCAAAGAAGTTGTATGAACTTTTTTTGGTCCTAAGTATTGCAATGACCATATTATAAGAAGATGGTGACCATCGACGTGTTCCATATTCAGATTATGCAAATGATTTACTAAAGTAATAAAGTAATGAAGCTAAACATATATATGGCAATACATTTACAGTCTAAAATGTGCATATTGTTTTGCATTTAGTTGACGATTCTCGTAATCATTCAAGTTCTCTTAACAGAATATCATGTTTTCGTTTTGAGAACTCTCTTCAAAGAATGAAAAGAAATATACGGAATTCTTCCAATCCAGTGTCTCAAGTTTTAAAACGACAATATGAGTATCAACATTGTTTTGAAAAATTACCTAAAACAACTTTAGAAACAAAAATTTCAGCTAACCAAAAAGATTGTTTTTTGCTCCACAACTCTTCTATTGCTTTTGTAAAGACTAAGAAAAATGATGGTACCTTTCAATGTAATGTAATTGTTACTAAATATTTAGACAATGTTTTGATCCTCCAGCTCCATCAACGCAGTTTGATGTACCATTGTTATTCACCAAACATTTTAATAAAGTTGTCTAAAAAACATTAGGTTGTGCAGAATTTCAAAGAAAATGTGTTTGTTTGAATGAAGAAAGAGGTTTATCATTATTTCCATGACTGCACAATGACGAAAAAATTTAATTTTAGTTTTTTTCTGAACTTGAAATGTAAGTCTATAAAGTAGCTTATTTATATAAATAATTGAAAGAAGAACTTCTTTTTATGTCTAGAACTCTTTTATATTTGTTATTATTATGGTATAGCAATGATATTGTAGCTTCTATTATAGTGAAATAAATATATCTTGGTGTAGAGCAGTATGGCTGGAAGAGTCAGTTGAAGAAGGGTTGACAATCCTTTCAATGTGGGTTAAAGGAGCTTCAATTAAGAGGCAGTTTGTGCGATGACCTAAAGGGATTAATGTTTTAAAAGCATATAAACAACAGTTAATATCTCAGAATGATTGGTTTTGTTTTCCGCTCCTTTAGGAAAAGTGCCGTCATAGTAAGTATTGTGGTATTGATATTTTCTCGATCTCATTTATATGTCCATGATTTATAAAATTGAAATTATAAATTTATTTATAAATTAAAATTATATAAATTATACATAAATATGTTTATATATATATATATATATATATATATATATATATATATATATATATATATATATATATATATATATATATATGTATATATATATATATATATATATATATATATATATATGTATATATATATATATATATATATATATATATATATATATATATAAATATATATATATATATATATATATATATTTATATATATATATATATATATATATATATATATATATATATATATATATATATATATATATATATATATATATATATATATATATATATATAGGTATATATATATATATACGTATATATATATATACGTATATATATATATACATATATTTATATATCAAATTTAGATGACGGATCAGTATGTGAAGGTTTTGATTTCGCAATTAATGAACCTGAAACATCTTCAATTATGAAAGAAGCTGAAAATCAGAATATATATATATATATATATACATATAAATATATATATATATATATATATATATATATATATATATATATATATATATATAAATATATATATATATATATACATATAAATATATATATATATATATATATATATATATATATATATATATTCATACAAATGATATTGTAAACTTCGGTTAGCGCATTAACGTCACATTGATTTAGGTATAGGCGAGGGCTTCAGTAATGTAGATGAATACACTAGTTTGTATTTACTCAATTTGCACACTTTTAAGACATTGTTAAATTACTAAAGCGGTCGAGGTGTCCCTGCAACCAAGTTTTACTTCTAAATCATTTAGTTCTTTTTCTGTTGCAATAAGCAACTAAATGCCATCTGGTAAATTAGTAATATCAACATGTTTCACCATTTTTCACATGAAATTTAGTATTGCTTCTTGCGTTTCTCCAAATTCATTAATATCAACCTGAAATGATGCAAGGCGAGATAGAATTTTACTTATTGTACCACTGGTGACTGAATGTTATATGTTCTGCTAAAATATAAAACAAAAACATAATTTAAGACCTTGACCAGTTTAGACTAAATTAAGATTGTTGAAAAAGAAAAGAAAAGTTAATAATAAACTTTTACAAAAAGAACTGTTCTCTCACTTTTTCTCAAATATATAACACAACCGAATGTCTTAAAGTTTACAATGTAGCGTAAGTAAGTAAATAAAACGAGTGAGAAAAATAAAGGAATCTTTTTTTGATAAAGTGAATATTTACAGACAGACAGTTCTGAGAAATATAAACTGGTAAAGCAGACAAAGCCTATCATGTATGTAATCAAAATTCAATAACCTACTCCTGCTACACTGACTGAGTCAATACTATCAATATTTTTCTTCTTTCTTTTACTTTATTGTAAATCTGTTGTATAGGCTTAAATAAATAAGAAATTAGAATTAGTTAACGTATTATAAAGATTACATATATAGATATTAGATGATAGTTATCAAATAATATGATTATTATCAAATAATTTAATTATTATCAAATAATTTAATTATTATCTAATAATTTAATTATTATTTAATAATTTATTTATTATATAATTATTTATTTACTATCTAATAATTTATTTATTATCTAATAATTTATTTATTATCTAATAATTTATTTGTTATCTAATAATTTATTTATTATTTAATAATTTATTTATTATCTAATAATTTATTTATTATCTAATAATTTATTTATTTTCTAATAATTTATTTTTTGTCTAATAACTTAATTTTTATCTAATGATTTAATTATTATCTGATAATATAATTTTTATCAAATAATATAATTTGTATCTAATAATATATTTTTTATTTAAAAATATAATTTTTATCTTATAATATATCTATAATCTATTAATATAATTGTTATCTAAAAATATAAATATCATATAACAAATTAAATAATTATAAATTTAATTAAAAAGAATAAAATTTAAACATTTAAATAAATTAAAATACCTTTGTCAATTACAGCAACAAAAAATGTATTATGTTCCGGAATTGAAGGATTTGATACTGCTGGGTATGACATTGACATGAAATTCATTTGAGCAGCTTCAGTATTATTTTCAACAGAACTTTTGCTTTTTCTGTCAAATATATTTTGACTTTCAGAATTAAGACCAGATGCGTCTGATTCAGCGTTATTGATACTCTTTCTGGCTTTTTTGTTAGTTTCTTTAAATTAATTTAGGTATATTCAAAGTAAAATAAACCAAAGTTTAGAAAACTTGATTTAAAAACAAGCAAAACTAAATATGAGCTTCAAAGTTCTAATTTAACTTATGACATAAGTATATACTTTCAATTTTAATGCTGGAAAACCTTTTTGTTCAAAAAAGTATAAAAAAATTCTTCGACGCATATCTTTAAAATGATTTTATATTGGCTTATATTTTTATTATGTCTTTAGCAAATCACTAACATCAGTATATAAATGGACGAAACCGAAGGTTTAAAAAAATCTTATTTGATGAATCCAGTCAAACTTAATTACTTTGATTTTAAACCAAGTTGAAATTGTTGCAAAGTTACGTATTTTGTTGTGAAAAGACAAGTCATAGTTGTGCAATAAGTGTTAAAATAAAGTTTAAAATTTTTAAATTTGTGCTACAGTACTTACCATAGCGTCTTGAAACTCGCGTATTAGTATAATACTTCCAATTTTTTTCAGGAAATTCTTTTTTTTTTGTGGCAATTTCTAAATTAAAAATTGTACTTTATATCCTAAATATTTTTAAATATTATAGTTAGAAAGCCTTTAACACAAAAAATAGAATATTGAATATTTATATTTTATACATAAAAAACAAAATGTCGAATACTTTAAATTAATTACAATAAGACTAACTGTTTAATAGTGGAATAATTATATACGATTCTTTACCGTAACGAAAAAACATGAACTTGGTGACCACATCTAAAATTAGACAGAAATAAATCAATTTGTCAATAAGACTTTTTATCATTTATGTATTTACTTTAGAAAAAGGTAGTGGGTATTTAAATGCATCAGATACCAATAAAAACTTTTCGTAAAATAAATGTATATCATTTTTCTTTTTATCTACATTTCTGACAAGAACTATTTAACCTTCTTTTATTGTTAAGCAAATACTCGTATCTGATACTTTAATTTCCCAAAAGTTTTGGTAAACCTATTTTGAAAACGCTTATATAAATTTCTGTTTAAACTAGATATCAGCGGTCTATTGATGTGTTCATGGCTCAATATAGAAAATGGCTAAATATAGGAATTTAAACATGTTTTTTCGTCGAGTCTTCTCAATATCTGTTGGATTGTTAATTGAGGTTTGCGAATCAATTTCTTAAGTTTTTCGAGCATGTTTTTATAAGAAAAACTACTAAATTCTTATAAACAACATAAGTTTTTAACATCATTTGTCAAACGAATCAGGAAATGCACGCCAAAAACAAGACATTCTTTTCCATAAAAATCTGTAGCATTGCTAACAAACTGCACTAAAAAATTATTTGCGTACTCATAATCTGAATTTAAACTTTTTGCGTTAGCAAGAATTCTTGTTGCAATCTATAGCAGTACAAAATGGTTATATAAAATGGTAGGCAATATATAAATTAAGACAAATTGGCCAAAGTACATTAAAAAAAGTCTAAACTCAGTTGCTTTCCACCGCATAACTTCTTTTTAGAGCACCATCAAACTCAATGAGAATATATGAAATTAAACATAACAATTTATCTGATATTTTTACAACATCTATTGACCCTAGCCTTACCTTAAGAGAATAAAATGGACTTTTCCACTATAAAAGAAATCGTTTTATCACATTCAAACAGCCCAGGTGCATAAAATCCAATCAAAACACCACCAATTTTAAGTAAATATAAAGGATATCCTTTTGCATGATGATCGCTGTTAATCATATTGCTAAATCATTCAACAGTACGCAAAGGTGCATTAGTTTTGGTAAAAATAACTTTTCCTAAACAATCACCCTTTTGAATACACTTTTCATAAGACTTGTATCCTGAATAAAACTCTTTTTACTTTTATGAATGCTCTTGCAGGAGCATCACACACAAATAAATGAATTTTGATGAAATATTAAATACAGTTAAAACGTTCATCTTTCTGTATTAAATTACTTAACTCTGTAACAAAATTATCCAAGAATTCTTCTTCTTGTACAGGTTTATCTTTGAAAAAAAAAAAACCTTAACAAAGACTCACTAACATTCTTAATGACTCCCAGGATTGGCCAGAGAGTTATGCTACTACTTTTAAATAAATGTAAACCATCTGCACAAAATTATAATTCCAAATAAGCTGATGTTATAAATGTATTTATCAGTATACTTCGAACAGCCTTTTTGAACCCAACAAGATAATATTCACCACCACCTGTTAATAATTTTAAATTATGCTTGCGAGATGTTTGGGGACAACTTCTTGTAATATAGGAAAGAAAGAACACCTAGAGTTACTACTGAAATATTATATATGACAGACCATTAAGCTAACTTTTCACATATATTTTCACTGTTAAAGTAATGAACTAAGGTTTATGCATATTAATTATTACAGGCTTCTTCATTGTAATTTAGTTCATCAATATCATAGTCAAAACATTCAGTTTATTGAGGACCTTGATAATTATAATAAGCGCCATAAAAATTAGAAAAATTAAACAGTGTGTTATCTTAAATGATTTTGATTGACAGATGATTCTATTTCTATTCAGTTGCATATGGTTAGATTTGTTACAAACCAAACTGGTTGTGCTTTTGTTATAGATATAACCTTTATGTTTTTCAACCTGATATTTAATTCTGGGAGGTTTTGTTGTGGATGAAATACTCATTATATTTGTTAGACTATAAGAATTTTTAATTACTTTTTTTAAATATACTTGTTTAAATTATTTTTAATACATATATAATATATACGTATACATATAGAGATATTTACATACGTATGCAAATGTCTCTATATTTGTATACATATGTATACATATAGGTCCATCTACATATATATATATATATATATATATATATATATATATATATATATATATATATATATATATATATATATATATATATATTTATATATATATATATATATATATATATATGTATATATATATATATGTAAATTATGTTAGTGTATTTTACAAATAAAGTGCTCAATGTTCTTAAAGAACAGAGCAATAATTAATTAGTAAAAAACACTTATCTAACTTTTATCTTCGACTTGAAGTTTCACCATTGCTGGATCATCAGGAAGCTTCCTGATGATCCAGCAATGGTGAAACTTCAAGTCGAAGATAAAAGTTAGATAAGTGTTTTTTACTAATTATATATATATATATATATATATATATATATATATATATATATATATATATATATACATATATATATATATATATATATACATATACATACATTCATATATATACACACACACACACGTATATATCATATATATTAAATTTAATATATATGACATACTTTATTATAATATATATTTTTTTATTATTCTATAATTTAATATATAAAGTATCTAAAGATGTGTATCTATATTATATATATATATATATATTTATATATATATGTATATATATATATATATATACATATATATATATATATATATATATATATATATATATATATATATATATATACATATATATGTATATATTTATAAATATATATATATATAAATATATGTATATATATATATTTGTATATATATATATATATATATATATATATATATATATATATATATATATATATATATATATATATATATATATATATATGTATATATATGTATAATTTATATTATAGATGTCTAAGAAATTTGGATATCTAGATGTGTATAATGAAAGCAACTAGATATCTATATGTACAATTATATATGATATATGCATGTATATATATATAGTCTAATATAATATATCTATGATTATAAGTATACTTTGGAAATTTTTATGTATTTGAATTCATTTTTATTTTTAATAAATGCATCTAGATACTATTATATCTAATAGATAGATACTTTAGATTTATTAGCTAAGTTATCTATTATATGCATCTACTTGGCATATATTAGATATAAAATTTAATACACAGATGCATATATTATAAAAATAATACATACATAAATAATATCATAACTTTAAGTAGACCATAAAAATATTGTGTACCGAATTTGAAAGCTCCAAGTCTTTTTGATTTTATCTTATTTTAATTTTATTTAAATTTTTTACATACAGTTCACCCCAAAATATATACTTGGACGGTTCTTAATTGACTTTTAAAATGAGAGTTGATGCAGAAAAAAGATACGGTTTAGTTAAAAACTTATAACTTCTTTTACATTTACTTATTTTAAATAACGTATTTCCTTACAATTCTACATAAAATGGTAGTTTATTTATCTTGATTTTTCACGATTATTAAAAAAAAAAAAATCCTATAAGTTATAACAAAATGTTCACATTTATAAAATTAAAAGATTTTTGTTACGTTAATAGTCGTTGCAATTTTTAAACCACAAAAGTTTATGACTTCATTTTGCATGACTTTCCACATTTTTTGCAATTAACGTCTGTAAAAGTTGCATTACTGTTTCTAGTTTGTCCGTTCTTTTGCCTCAAGTGACAATAAACAAGACTAATATAAACTGGGCCATAGAAAATAGGATCCTTGAAAATGCGGTCTACCTGTCGTTGACATAATAAAGCATTGAACACCTTTGATTGTAGGTTTTTTTAAATACTTTATTTAACTTTGTTTTCTAAAATATTTAATAAGCCTTAAAAATTATTTATTCCAAAAAGAAAAGGAAAAGAACTTTGTGCTTTGCTTTTTTGAACTTTTTCTTAAAGTCGTTTATACGCTGTGGAACATAAAGAGACTTCCAAAATAAAAATAGCCCTGGGCCATGAAAGACTTAGATCCGCCACTGCTAAATGCTCTCTGTTTAAAGTTAAGCAATCTATATGGGTAACATAATGCTATGGTTGATTTTGTAAGTAAATTGAAAAAACTTGAAGTACTTTCAAAATTATCAAAGTTATAAAACGACCTTATTTTTTAATTAAAGTATTTCTAAAATTAAAAATCTTTTATAAAAACTATAAAATTTTGGAATTATTGTTAAGCTGCAGCTCTCCCTTTTGCAATAAACATAAAAATATATTTTATCTTTGGTGTTTGCGTGCGCGCATAGAAAAACATAAATCTCAAACTACAAACAAATTAAAAAACAGTTTTTGTATAAAAGATCAACTTCCTAAGCTGCTCAAATCCAATGTTGTTTACAAATTTTCTTGTGCTGGATGTAATGCCAGTTATATTGGAGAAACCTCCAGACACTTAACAACAAGGGCTCATGAACATTTAACAAGTGACAAACAATCTACAGCTATAGTTAAAGTAACTTATAACTATTATATATTTGTTATTTATTGGTAATATCTGCTCTAAATATTTGTAAATTTTTTGTTTTAAGTTAAGTTTTATTTTAAGAATTTAAATAACAAAAGTTTCTTTGAATAACTAGGTAAATTAGTTAATATTATAAAACAACATTATTGCAAAAAAATTAAAACATTTTGCGACAACAACCAATCCTTTTTTTTAAATTTTTCTTTTTCAAATAACCAGTTTTCAGTTTAAGTTTTACTACAAAAACCTTTTATGAAAAAAAATATATATTATCCTATTTGTTAATATAAACAAAGGCTTTTGTTGTAGTTATTATTGTAATATTATAGTTTGATATATTATTTAAAACTAAAAAGGATAGACAAATCTAAGCCAATTTTAAAAGCAGCCTGGAAAAGAATGACTTCAATATTTATGTAAAACAAATATTGCTCTTTGAAAAAATCTTTATGAAGTTTAATAGGTACAAAAGTTTGGAAATGCTAGCTACTACAAACAAAACTCTTAAAGACCTTGTTACATCAAAATTGCAAAGTTTATCGGAAAGTTGTGATAACTTGTTTACTCAGAAATGCTTAACTGATCAAGATGTATCTTGCATACACAGTTGCTTCAAAATTCTTAAAAATGCAAAAGTCATTAAATTGTTGTGCTAACAAATTTCTAGAGAAGAAATAAAAAAATATTACAAAGCTTTATTAATCAAAATAACTCAATATTTTAAAAACTTGAATAATGAAATTAAAAATCTTTTCAAAAATAAAAAATTTAAAGAAATGGAAAAAATATATAAGTAAATGCAATTAGTACGCCAAATTCGGTGTGTTGAGCAAAGCACTGCTAACTTATACTACTCAACAATTGAAAATATCAAAGTTTCTGTGCAGAGTTTGAATGAAGACACTGAAAAACTATTAGAAAGTATGAACAATGGTATTATTGACTATAATATCTTATTTTTAAATCTTAACTATCTAAACGATGCAAAGTGGATAAATGTAAACGAACATGAAAATTACAAAGATGTCATAGAAGGTATTCAAAGCAATTTAACCAGCAAGTCGTTCAACTTATGTGAGAGCTTAAAAAAAAACAATTTGGATCTTGCTAGCTATTCAAATTTAGAAAAAATTGAAAAAAGTGCTGCAGCATTTGCATGGGTAAAAAAAATATCAGAGTAATATTCCAGTCCTCAAAATAATATGTGATCAAGCATTCGAATATGTTGAGAAACTGCTTGAAAAAAGTCTTGGTGAAATTAAGAGCATGTTTTGTTTGGATAAACATAGCGTGAAAAAGAAAAACTTAAGCTAATGCTTTATATAATAGAATGACTAATGACTTATGAATTTTATTTGAAACTCTGTTCAATAGAAAATATTGAAGAGGAAATCATGAACATCACAAGTAGTAATATCGACATCAGCAAAAATATTGAACAACTTATAATTAAAAAAAAAAACGCTATGATAGTGTTCTAAACAAAGTCAATAAAACTAAATCTAATAAATTCAAAAAACTTTTAACGTCAAACATTTTCAAAAGCATTTTCGAACTTTGTCGTGAGTATGAGGGAAATATAAATAAAATAAGCGATTTAGAAACGAATATTGATCAAAATATACATCAAAAAGATATCTTATAATAGTTAAACTACAGTTTAATGAAATAACAAACAAAGGTCTCACATTTAAAGTAATTAATGAGTATATTGAAAAATCAAAGCACAAAAACATTGCAAGCTTAAAGAGCAAAATTACAGAGCTTGAAAACAAAATAATTTTGGCCAAAATGAATGGTCTGGAATTCATTTGATCTAAACTTAATTACGTTTGATCTAAACTTTAATAATGAATTTATAGAAAAATGCAATGATAAGGGTTTGAAGAGTTTTATCAGTTTGATACAAAGGTATGTAATAACTCAATTTTACAATTGCAACCAGAACTTATCAAAATACCTGGAAGAAAATAATGTTAGTAAAGGTTTGCTAGAATTTAGAAAATCTTTGCAGTATATGCAATTATTTGGAAATAGCCTGGTTAAGCTAAACGGTATTTTTAAGATTGCGGAATGTACTTTAAGAAATAAATTTGACAACATTTGTTTGACTTTATCTGACATTTCAAGTAACTCTGAAGTTGACTATACAATTACTTATTTTGATAATATAAGTCTTTTTATTGAACTTAAAACTAAATATCCGGCTCTGACCGGTTCATTTCAGAGCATGTCAAGTCTAAGCAACTTGATCAGCTATGCAGTAATTGGGCAGAACAGATCTTTTAAAAATATAGCTGACTTTTTAATTTAAAATGATTTTAACTTGTAAAAACTCTCTCAGTGAACTAAACATTAAAAAAATAACTGAATCAATGACCGTTTCTAAAAAATGGAACAATCTTTTGATTTCTGCTAAAAAATACTACCGTAAAAACGCAGACAGAGCAACTGTTTGTGAGTTTCTGTCAAAGATTGAGACTAGCATTCTTTTCAAAGAAAGGGTTGAAAAATTTTCAACTATACTTAAAACTTACAAGATTAAAAAATTTAATTTCAAACCTGTCAAAGGTTTTAAAATGGATCGAGAACGTTTTTATTGTATATTTGTTAAATCTGTTTCATTTTTGCATCATTCAAAAGAACTGAGCAGTCATATTGACTGTAGTATATTTGATCCAAATTCATATGATAAAGAAATATTTCCATTTTTAAACAATCTCTTTTAAAAAGTTTTTGATTTAACAAAAACCTTTTTTATTGAGGATAACTCTGATAAAACTAAGCAAGAGTTTGACATGTTTCGGCTAAACTTTGAAAATATCAAATTATTTGAAACGTAGTTAAAATCTGTTGGAATAAAGTTTAATTTGTTAACAGTTGAGCAAGAAATTACAAAAAAATTGCAGCGAACTTTGAACTACTATTTTGAGAGGATTGATGAAGCTGAGTGTGATGATAGTGGAAAAGCAAAATGGCTAATAAAAATAAAAACATTTGCATACAGTTTACCTGAGTATACCAAGTACATAAACAAAAGATTAAATATCTTTCTTAATGAATACCACAAAAAACAGAAAAACCACAAAATAGAATTAGCAAGGTTGGCCATAGCTTTGGAACAAGATCCAAGTTACGTTGGTTTTGACATTATATTAGAGCACTCAATTTTTAAAGGAAAAATTATATCAATTTTTAACAAAAATACCCAAAATCATGGTATAGATTTTGTTTTAGATAAACTTCAAGATGATTATATAGATAATTAAAGTAAGAAACACCTCAATCAAGCAATTAATAAAAATGGGTTTAATAAATTATTAAAATCAATAAAATTAGATGGACATAATATTTTTAAAAATGTAAATGAAATATAGTTTGGAAAAAAGAGCATAAAAAAATTTGTGCAAGCTTATAGAACATAAATTTGCGCTGTGGACATTACAAAACACTGAATATTATAATGAAATGAATGATCACGAAAAGTGTAATTCATACTTAATGACACCACATCCAAGTCAGGTTGTATCTTTTTTTTTCCATATTGCAACTTGACATCATTGAAGACACTAATGCAAACAATGAAGTGTTTCAGAATACTGTGGTACAATTTGGACAGGTGAAGGAAAGTCATTATTTCTAGCAGTTGTATCATGTGTTTTTAGTCTTATTGGTTTTATTGTGAGCTATGCTTGCTACAGCAAATAGTTAAGCTCTCATGACTACAACTCTTTCTTTAATCTGTTTGTTTCTCTTAATTTGACAAGTTATTAAACTTGCCAAATTAAGAGAAAAAACTTTAGTTCCATATGCGAAGATATTATTTATCAAAATTTAAACATTCTCAAGCATGTTTTCAATTTAGTTTTAAATATGCCAAAAAAAGTGGTATGTTTGCAAAAAAAAAACATCGCCTGACATTTTGCTAATTGACGAAGTATATGTTTTTTTTAATAAAATTTTTTATGGTAACCTATACAGTCCAGTGACGATATTCAGGCATCCTTCCATTAATAATCTGACTAGTTATATTTGGTCGGAGAAAAATAAAAAGCTGACGCTTGAACAAGTAATTTTAACACCCTAGTATCAAGCATGCTGCAAATATTTTGAAGGTTGTGAATTTATAGTTGCAAATGCTGTACAGAAAATGCTACTTGATGTTTTAAATTTTCAGGTAAACAATTAAATTTTATAACAGAAATTATAAACTAAATGTAAGTAACGTTTTAATGAAAATTTTTTTAAAACACAAAATATTTTACTTTTATTTTTTCTGTTTTAAACACTTTTACACATATTTCTTAAAATATTTTCAAATCAATATTTGACTTAAAAACAAAACATAAATGTTATTAGCTGAATAACGTGTTTATTAAAACTCGTTTATAATTATAACTTTTAACATTTCTAAACTAGCTGTAAGCAAAGCCGCAAAACGGGTCTTTGTTATGTAAAAATTATAAAACCCACCAAAAAGTTCTGTTTCATACATATATTTGACTTTTTAAAGTCTACTTTATAATACAAGATTTATATATCTGCAATAACAAAATTAACGCTTAACGTTAGCGTTGTGACCAAAACTAAAAATCGTAACTAGCTAAACTAAAAAAACCGTAACTAAAACTAGTCGACCAACTTTTTAGTTAACTAAAATTATTCGACTAACTTTTTAATTAACTAAAATTACCCGACTAACTTTTAGTCTAACAAAAATTAGTCGGCTAATGCTCTAGTTAACTAAAATTAGTCGATCAACTTTTTAGTCAAACTAAAATTAGTCGACTAACTTTTTAGTCTAACTAAAAACAGTCGACTAAAATTTTAGTTAATTCAAACTAGTTAGCTAAAATTTTAGTCTAAATAATACTAACATGGGTGCCGATAGCTTTTACGCAGTCTGGGACAGAAAACCAGGTCAGCGCCCCAATTTTTTGAAAATTCCCTATATTTTCGGTGAAGGAATTTTTGAATTATTTTTTCTTTTAGATACCTTCTTTTTCTTTGGCTCCCCTTGGACAATTGCCACTTTTGGCAAACTGTCCCTTTCGCCAAACTTGTCCCTTTAATAACTTGTTTTATATATTAATAATATATTTTACATATTATTAATATATTATTAAATATATAATATATTTAATTTATATAATATAGTTACTAATAACTATATTATATAAATTGAAATAATAATAATAATAAATTTTTAGTTAAATAAAAAGCCAACTTGTATTCAGGGCCGCTGGAAGAAGGAAGGGGGGGGGGGAGAAAGGGAAAGTTTGTCGCAGGCGGCAGATGTCCAAGGGGCGCTAAATAAAAAGAATTTTTTTCAAAATTCTGATAAAAACGGCATCATGAACTTTAATTAGAATTCTATCAGAATTTTCGAAAAAAGTTTGTTAACACATGATCATTGTACCGCAAAATACCGCAAAAATAAAAAAAATATCAAAATACTTTTTTTTCGTTTCAAGGAATTCAACGAGATACCGGCATAAGAAGTGGGTTGGTTGGTTGTGAAGGTGTGTGACACCTTATCAATTAACTTTTAGTTCATTTAGTTGGCTAATTTGACTTTTTTTAGATAAGTCAGTCAGGAAATGTAGATTTTTCAGACTAGCCGGTCAGCATATTTTAAAAAGCGAGGACTTTCATGTCCTTTTCCAGTCAGCAATATTTTTAATAACGTTCTTGACGTGATACCAACTTCCGCCGGCCGTGTAGGCTACTGAGCTTGGTACAACCAATTAAGAAATAAAATATCTTAAAAAATGGAGTTTATTTAAAAATTATATATTTAAGTTGGCCTAAAAATTATATAAAATCTCTAATTATGTCTATTACACAAAAATAATTTTTATAAATCTTGTTTTGCGTTAGTTGTGAAGTTGTTAGATCTCCACGTATTCATTCATTTGTCTTAACGAATTGCTGTAAGTTACGAATTACAGTTGTAATTTACTAAAGCGCATGAATTTAAAGGTTTGCATTTCAGAGTTTTCCAGGTTTTTCGAGAGAGACCTTTTCAATTTATAATTGAACTTTATGTAATAATAAAAATAATTATGTGAGACAA